>NC_092265.1:15958133-15975633 GCF_036320965.1 Panulirus ornatus | reverse complement strand
GCCTCACTGCCAACAAGGTCAGTTGCAACAGTCAGTTGTTGTATGACTCCCTCCTCCTTGTCAACATGTCATACTCGTCTACCATGTACAGTCATGTCATACTCGTCTACCATGTACAGTCATGTCATACTCGTCTACCATGTACAGTCATGTCACATTCGTCTACCATGTACAGTCATGTCATACTCGTCTACCATGTACAGTCATGTCACATTCGTCTACCATGTAAAGTCATGTCATACTCGTCTACCATGTACAGTCATGTCATACTCGTCTACCATGTACAGTCATGTCACACTCGTCAACCATGTACAGTCATGTCATACTCGTCTACCATGTACAGTCATGTCATACTCGTCTACCATGTACAGTCATGTCATACTCGTCTACCATGTACAGTCATGTCATACTCGTCTACCATGTACAGTCATGTCATACTCGTCTACCATGTACAGTCATGTCATACTCGTCTACCATGTACAGTCATGTCATACTCGTCTACCATGTACAGTCATGTCACACTCGTCTACCATGTATAATCATGTCACACTCATCTACAATGTACAGTAATGTCACACTCGTCTACCATGTGCAATCACGTCATATTCGTTTACCATGTACAGTCGCGGGTAAAAGTCCAGGGACACACAGGAACTTCCGGAGTTACGGGACGCATCTAGTCGAAGCTGTAAAGAACCTTCTGTCTTGCCTAGTCGACAGAGAGCCAGAGTGTTCGGCTTACCTCGATCAGGCGAGATGCAGGACTCTTGTACGTGACTAGATAAAATCATTGACCAGAGGGACTTATAATCCCACAAGAATAAAACGGGCAGTCGAAAAAAGTCAAAAAATATCATAAGTGATTAAGTTTCGAGGGATGAAAAAAAAAAAAGAATGATTTTGAAGATTCAAGAACAGTATTATAGGTGAACCATCCCAGTGTAACCTATAACTCACGTCAACCCAGGGACCTTCAGTGAAGGCAGTGGAGCTGGTATTCCTCCTGAACACATCAGTCACTGTTCACCACAGACACAGCTGCTCAAATGTCAACAATACCGCTCGAGGATCTAACCCACATATCTAGTCTGCTGGTCTGAGTATAACATGCTTCGTTAGCTGTTTGACAAGATATCAAATGATAAACTATAAGCCGCGCTATAGCCTCACCCTCAGAAAATGAATTGCCTTTCCTTGCATATGAGATTATTGCTAACTGACTGGGGGCATATTCTTACCCGTGTTACATCAGATATCAAAAAAAAAGTATTATATATATTTCTGAAGGTTGATATTCATGGAATTCGAAGACTTTGGCTGAGGAGATGATGATGTGCTTGATATAAACAATGCAATATTCTCTTAGTTTTCTTGATTCGCAAGTAGCCTGTCTGTTACGGCCTTAAACCAACAGTATTTGTGTGTGGTTAAAGTACATATATCACCTCTCAATAGCAAATGGTCCTCAAGATGGAGTCCATACCGGAAGTTGAATATATAAGTTTACTTATAATAAGAGCTCCATAAACCATCCAAATTTCCAGTATAAAAAGGAAAAAAATGCATCTCGAAGAAATAAATACAGATCACCAATTTTTTGTTATGTAATCTAACAAACCTGTGAGGAAATGCTTCATAGAAACAGAGTAAATCCAAATGAAAATCAACCTGAAGGTGTCGAAAAAAAGAAAGCATTCAGATTATAAACTTTAAACAAGTTCCTTTACAAGGAAAGTCTGCAAACTTTTATATATAGGAATTCACTTTTGAGTTAACTTTAGGAAACTCCGGATAAGTGAAGGGTAGGAATCAACTCCCTCTATCTCTTTCTGTCTCAAAAATGAATTTTCCAGGTAAATGACAGAATTCGTGTATGACAGATTTGCATTATACTTGAAAAAGGGGTTTTAAGAAATTAAAGCGTATGGCTGGGTTGGTGCTAGAAACAACGAAGAATTTTATCGAGAGAGTATGGCATGCGTGACAGTAGGAGGTGAGGTGCGTAAGCGGTTGCAGGTGAGGGTGGGTCTGTGTCAGGGATGTGTACTGTCACCATGGTTGTTTAATTTGCCTATGGATAGGGTGGTGCGGGAGGTGAATGCAAAGGTCAAGGAGCGTGCAGCAGATATGCGAGTCCGCTGGAGGTGAAGGGGAGGAACTGGGAGTCAGTCAGTTGTTATTTGCTGAGGACACGGCGCTTGAGGCAGATTTGAGTGAGAAACTGTAGAAACTCTTGGCTCAGTTTGGCACAGTGTGTGAAAAGCAAAAGTTAAGAATAAATGTGAATAAATCAAGGCTATCAGATTTAACAGTGAAGACAGACAGGTTATTTGGGGTGTGACTCAGTGGAAAAAAAACTTGCAGGAAATAGTTTTTGATATCTGGGAGAGGATATGGCAGCAAATGGAGCCATAGGAGCTGCAGTGAGTCATACAGTGGATGAGCGGACAAAGGTCGTGGATAGTCTGTGTGAGGAGAGAGAGGTCGCTGTCTTTAAGGGCAAAGATGGGTACGTTTGATGGTGTAGTCCCGTCCGTGCTGCATGGATGCGAGGCCCACGGGGTCCTTCGGCAAAAATGTGAAAAATAAGAGTAAATGTGAGGGGAATGAATTGTCTGAGGACCGTATGTGGTGTGAGGAAGGTTGATCGAATGAGAAATGACAGAGCATGAGAGTGGTGTGGTAGTGAGGAGTATGTATGAGAAAGCTGAAGAGGGTGTGATGAAATTGTTCGGAAATATAGAGGATGAGTGAGGGAAGATGACTATAACGGTGTACAAGTCAGAAGTGGAGGAAACAAGGGAAAGGGGGAAACCTAAGAGGAACTGGAAGGATTAAGAGAATGATGCTTTGAGGAATCGGGGTTTGAACACACAGGAGGGTGCGAGGTGTGTAAGGGAATTGGAGAGATGCGGTATGGAGGGATGAGCCAGAGCATATGAAGCAGCAAGGGGAAAAACGGAAAAGTCTTTAGGGTCTGTCCTCTCCTGTTTTCTGTTAAAGTGAGCACTGAGCTCTCCTCCTTCTTTTTTCCTATTGGAACTTTGTTCATCCTTCTTTCTTCCATTAACATCCATTCCATTCCCTTCACTGTCTCTTCTTTTCCCTGTACCAAACTTTACACTCCGCAACGCTGACCAGCGACAGAGAATGGGTCATCAGAGCCGAACGGTACAAGGCCGCCTCACACCGTGAACTCTTCTCTGACCTACTCGTGTCCACCTGACTACGTGTTCAGATCAGACATCCCCAGAACTACCCTAAACTACCTGGGTCCTGGAGGACCCAGGTAGTTTAGTACCATCTTCTCATGCATCAACTGTGGTCGTAGGAGTTAAAGCGTAGGTCGATGGAGACAATAATTTTTCTCTCGGAAGTGACATGTTTAAGAGGAAAAGTTTGGGTTTGCAAGGACAACAACTTCCTTATCAGTGGTAAATGTGTGAGGAAAAGTTTGCCTCGGCGGGAATGTCAATTATTATCAACGGTATGTATAAGAGGAAAAGTTTTTCATTGTTGGAGACGCCAAGATCTGTATCTGCTCCAGGTATGAAAGGAAAAGTCTGGGTGCCGGAGACGCCAGCTTTTTGCATCGGTGGCGAGCGTAAGAGAAAACGTCTTTGGTCTTGGGGACGCCAACTACTGTATCGGCGGGAGGTGTTAGGGGTTCATACGGATGATTCTTGGAGACACCAACTTTTCCTTTATCAACGATAGGAGTAAAGATAAGGGAAAAAGAAAAAATATGGGTCGTGGAAGACATCAACCTCCACGGGTTCGATGGTATGAGTGAGAACGAAACCTCAGATGGTGAGGATTCCTGCACAGTATGACAGGAAAAGTTTGAGTCCTGGAGGACGTTAGTTTCTTGCCTCAGCTCCAGGGAGCGAAGTGTGAGGGTAAAATACTGGGTGGTGGAGGACGCCAGTTTCCTCAGTCTTGGGATACTCATTTACACTATGATGATCATTAAGGGCTAAACACTACGGTCTGGGTCAGCTGCTAGGTAATATTAGTTGACACTTTTTATAAAAAGAAACAAAGATTTCCGATGTAACCTTTAAAAAAAAATGATAAACTTTGCAGAACGGAAGATGATGTCATGAATTTTTACATGCAAATGTTCTTGCGTTATCCCTGTGATATACAATAGATATCAACAGAATGACGTCTGCTTATCTTATTCTGGTTTATGCTTATTTTGGCACAATTCTCTTTCCTACTTTGCTATGAATATTACGGTAAGTTTAGATTATTCCGACCTGAATCACAATACACACGATATCATTATACATCAAGGTATCTCCGAGTTACACACACACACACACACACACACACACACACACACACACACACAAAGAAAAACAATGCGATTTAGTTTATATCATCATACTTACAAAAATGTTTCCTTGCCTTACTCTATTGCTATACATATAAGATAAACTGAAGGGCAGGTCATTACCTGTCTATATGTATGATATATTATTCACATCTATATAAAGATAGATGATGTTTTAATGATGTAATATTGAGCTTCTGAAATATAATTCTTTACCGTATATCTACCTTGAGGAATTGGTCGTATCGCTTATCATGTAGTGTATAGAATACTCACTGATACTTGGTATTAAGCGTATATAAGAAAAAAAATTAAATTTGAAATCAAAGTAAAATACATTTTATGGTAAAATTTTGAAGATAATATGAAGTGAAAATACAAAAGCAGATTAAAATCTGTTTACTAAGACATTCGTAAGACTGTGTGACCATCCTCCCTTGCTGTTAAGACGTACCTCTATGTGTTCTGCAGCACAGTAATCTACAACTGATATGTTATCTGTGATTCTTCAGTGTTCTGTCATTACATCTTTTCAAAAGGAATTTTTTTTTTTGTGTGTGTGTATGTGTATTTTGAAGTGTTGAGTTAGTTGAGTATCATACTACAGTGTTGAAAATTACTATAAATTGTCAGGTAAAAGAGAGGGAAAAAAAATATTCATTCGCTTGTGCTTGGGAAACACTGCACGGATTTTTGGGGGACGTGGAGCTCTCTCGTTAACCTAACGGAGAAAATAGTGTTTTTCTGTCATTTTTTTTTTTCTGTGTGTTACTAGTTGATCTTTTCAAAAAGAACTTTTGTTCTTTTCTGAAGAATTTTGTTGACTACTTTTCATATTGTATTGTTGAAAAATGCTATGAAATAACAGCAAAAAATCTTCAGATCAGTTTGCATGAGGTCGAGGGACTGATGATCACATTTCAAATCGTTTACTAAGCCTTATTTTCTGCACCATATCCCTGGGGATAGGGGAGAAAGAATACTTCCCACGTATTCCCTGCGTGTCGTAGAAGGCGACTAAAAGGGGAGGGAGCGGGGGTCTGGAAATCCTCCACTCTCGTTTTTTTTTTTTAATTTTCCAAAAGAAGGAACAGAGAAGGGGGCCAGGTGAGGATATTCCCTCAAAGGCCCAGTCCTCTGTTCTTAACGCTACCTCGCTATCGTGGGAAATGGCGAATAGTATGAAAAAAAAAAAAAGAAATTATCTGTACAATTTCAACATGTCGGCAGGTCAACACTGTTCCTTCATGATATAACAATGAATCAAAGTGATTCTCTGCCTCAGAAACCGATTCTATGAGAGTCGACTAAATTGATTAAATTATTATCTTAGAAAAGAGAAGGTTAAGAGGTGATCGAATACAAGTACTCAAAATCATGAAAGGCTTTGATGATCTCGATAGAACTACTTATGGATAAGATAACGAGCAACTTATGAATAGATCCGTTTAACTTCTCTCATAGTGATGTAAATAAGCTCGTAAGCAAACGGTCTACCTCGAGTAAAGCGAAATACTTTTTCTTCAACAAAATTGTGAGCATATGGAATGATCTACCAATTAGAGTAGTTAAAAGTAGTACCATAGATATATCTAAAAATGGAATTGATATATATTTTGCACCAAATCTGCGATTGACATCATCACAGATCTTAATGAAAAATCTGAATGTTTCGCTTTTCCTACCTCATCAAACCACGAGTTTCTGTTCTCTTCTACCATCGCAGATCACCTCGTTAGGAACTAGTGGTTTGTTGCTGGTTGAAGCAGAGCAGCTGGTGTTATCTATTGAGATTTTCAAAAATCCTTCGACAAACTTCCACATCAGAGGTTACTAAGAAGAGTTAAGTCATGTGGTATAGATGGGGTTGTACTTCGGTAGTTAGGAAACTGGTTGACTGGCCTTAGATAAAGAGTAGAGAGTAAATACCAAACCGCTGAATGGGTAGACTTTACAAACAGGACCTGGCTGCGATGTGAGATATCCAAATTCGCTGTTTTTTAAGAAACTGGGAAATAAATCTACAACAGAAATTGAACATATGCAGTTCTGACCAATATGGAGAAAAAGACTGATGCACTGGGCTCACAGGTGGCAAATTAGTTTTATTGCTGAGTTATATATCGGTAGTAAAATTCAAATTACAAGCTATAGTATGAATATGGTTAGGTGCAAGATAGAGAAGAAATGAACTTGGGTGGAACAATCACGGGTGACCTAAAGCCAAGTGAGCAGTGCACAGAAACAGTAAAATGGGTGAACAAAAATCCTTGGATTCTTTGGTATGGCTTTCGAACTTAAGTCTAGGGTAATTACCCCTCACTCGTTTTACAATTTACTGGTGCGCCTCCATCATGAATATTGTACTTTGGTTTTGGTTAAGTTAGGTTAAGTGGGCACTTCCTATACTGTTCTGGACGAGACTGATCACTGTATTTCCAGGTTTGTCTCTTCTCGTCTCTCCATTTAACGTTTTCTTTCTTGACCACTGGCAGTGCTTGTCGGTACGGTGCCGCCCTACAATGTGACCTGGACTTTCAATTACTCGTGCCAGCCTGAGTGTGTATCCAGCACAGACGCCCCAACTACTATCATCCTAACATACAACGTGACCAATTGCCTCAAGATGGACGCCAATTTCTCCTGTGTCAACGGTAGGTGAAAACGTAACAAGTTTTTTTGGGGGGAGGTCTGTGTCAGTCCAGATAATCACGTGAGGAAAAAATTCTGGGTCGTTCGGAGGCCAATTTCTCTACGTACGGTAGGTGGTTAGAGGAAAATGTTGTGGTCATTGGGTCGCCGACTTCTGAATCAGCGGGAGGAGTAATGGTAAACAGTTTGGGTGTGAGGGAACGGCAGTCTCTCGTATTGCACTGGTATGTATGTGTGTGTGAGGAAGGGAGAGCCCGGGATTATGAGGTACACCATGACCTTCCCAATCAAAAGGTACGTGTGAGAAGAGAGGATTTGGGGCCATGCAAGACACCAGTTTCTGTTGCATGTGAAACTCACTTGGAATACAATTTTGAAATACTATTGACTAAATACGCATATCATGCTATCATAATCTACATACAGTGAAAGATCTATGAAATACTGGTGATTTCACCTTCATGTATATAAATTATATATATATATATATATATATATATATATATATATATATATATATATATATATATATTCCATAAAATTTTTGAAATATTGTTACTGATATAAAATCTTCCTCTTTCTATGAAGTCACTGAATGAATCATTTGGATACGACTGTTTGAGTTTGTATGAGTAAACTAATCAATATAGGATTTACTTCATCTATTGTTTGTTAGGAATACTAATCTGCACTTTCAGCTGATTATGCAAAACTGTATTTAGTTCTTGAACAAGATAGGATGACACATGGCAATATTAGTGTTCATGGTGAAGGACTGAAAGTTGTGTATGATTTTAAGTTCTCGAAAGTTATGTGTTGCAAGGAGTGTCATGTGAAGAGTAATTCGGAAACTAAAATGTTACACGAAAGAGAAATTTGTAATATGCTGAATATTTTGGTCAATGAAAAATTTTGGCTGTGGGCGTACTTACAAGAGTGCATGATTCTCCTGAAAGTCACGGTTTAGATTATAAGACTGTTACCATATTAAAGAATTTCCTTTTTCAAATGAAGTGTTTCATTGACGACCCATGACCTAAAGAGGAAAAGACCGCAAACTACAAGAAGTCAGGTGGTCAGCCTCTACACAGTACAAACATGCTCATGATGCATTACTCCAGAGATCAGCCACATACCAACCTCATCCCTAAACTGGAAAGTCACAAGAAAACCTACATAAAATCCCGTAGACACAATTGCCCACCTCCCCTACACTCTCACTGACACCCGCAATACAGGTAGAGCCTTAAAGAACTCCTCTGCAGCAGGACCATTATATCGAACTTAAGTATGCAACGTTTTGGCTCCACTTGCAAATCCAAAGTACTTACAGATATCTTCAACCACTCCTGGTTATGAAACAAAGTACCTGACAGCTGGATACTTGCTGGTATAGTATCATCTCTAAAACATTCCAAACCACCCAACTCTCCCTCCTCCTACCGCCCTACATCACTTCGGTCCTCAGCATCCAGACTCTGTAGAATTATCTGCAACAGAATCAAGCGAAGTATCCCTCTCTCACCTTTATTACGTGACTCCTTTTGAAATCCATAAATTCTGTCTCATTTCTGTCTGGAATTTCCCTTCATTACTTGACGATGTCAAAAAAAATCCTACATTCAAAAGTTGTCTTCACGTACAACAAGTAGTTCTGTGTTGTTCTGAGAACCATCCGTCACAATTACTATTCTTACATACATTATTTACCTTTACCTTCACAAGGAGGGATAATTGGAGTCCAGTCATTAGGTACGTGATCACTTTTCGTACTGCTAAACCGTCTCTCCAAGTCCAACCAACAGTAACATCATCTCCACCTGTCACCATCTCACACATATATCCATCTGCACCCCAAGGTTGCCACACTACTGGTACCTTGTTCGTCATCTCACCTCCCGCGTGATGACCTCCTGCCTCTCATACTATGATACGAAGGAGAAGAAACTATGATGAGGAGGACCAGGAGTCGCAATACTGAGGAATGGCTGGGAGATGAAGGACTTAGAACTGTAGAAATAGAGGCAAAGGATTCATGAAATGGAAAACGAGAACTAAGAGGGAGGAACTATAGTGGCAGAAGGGGCAGTATTCCACACGCTGTTAAACTGTCTGTATATCGACGTCTCGAAGACAGTAAGAGCACATGAACCTCATGAAGGAAGGAGCACCATCCACAGGCATTAACTCCCAGAACCCAAGTCTTCTTCAGGATTCTGGCCAAGTTTTTTTTTTTTTTCCACATAACACTTGGGTAACACACGGTTGCGAGCCTACTTTGCATGGACCAGCGTCTCCTGAGGCGGTCCAGGTTAGTCTTATGACGGTCAAAGGTCTTTGGCTATCGTAGAAATTTTTTCATAAAGGTCGTATGACTTATGTTGTGGGTGCTGGACCGTGCATATAAACATCTTGGCTCCGATGATATTAGCTTTTTCCCTTCACTTCACTCGGAAGTGATAATATACATGAAAATATACATGGAAACGTCTGCTATAAAACTTTATTACCTTGTGTATATCAAGGGGGGTTGGCCATACTTTTTAATAGTATCACCAGATGTGTGTTGCTGGACATCATCTGTCTTTTATATGTTAGGCATCTGTAGACTGGAAGATGATTGTGTTGTATTTATCTTATGTTAGTTGAGACGACACTGGCAACTGAATACCCTAATCGAGACCCTATCTTTTTTACGACACATGAATAGATATATTTATGCTATTCATTCTATTATACTTTGTCGCTGTCTCCCACGTTAGCGAGGTAGCGCGAGGAAACAGACTAAAGAATGGCCCACCCCACCCACATACACATGTATATATGTATATACAGACACGTCCACACGCGCACATATACATACCTATGCATCTCAACGTATACATATATATACACACAGACATATACATATATACACATGTACATAATTCATTGTGTCTGCCCTTATTCATTTCCGTCGCTACGCCGCCACACATAAAATGACAACGCCCTCCCCCCGCATGTGCGCGAGGTAGCTCTAGGGAAAGGCCACATTCGCTCACACTCAGTCTCTAGCTGTCATGTATAATGCACCGAAAAAACAGCTCCATTTCCACATCCAGGCCCCACGGAACTTTCCATGGTTTACCCCAGACGCTTAACATGCCCTGGTTCAAACCAGTGGCAGCACGTTGACCCCGGTATACCACATCGTTCCAATTCACTCTATTCCTTGCACACCTTTCACCCTCCTGCACGTTCAGGCCCCGACCACTCAAAATCTTTTTCACTCCATCTTTCCACCTCCAATTTGGTCTCCCACTTCTCCTCGTTCCCTCCGCCTCTGACACATATATCCTCTTTGTCAATCTTTCCTCACTTATTCTCTCCACGTGACCAAACCATTTCAAAACACACTCTTCTGCTCTTTCTATTACCACACATCTCTCTTGCCCTTTCATTACTTACTCGATCAAACCACCTCACACCACATATTGTCATCAAACATCTTATATCCAACACATCCACCCTCCTCCGCACAACTCTTTCTATAGCCCACGCCTCGAAACCATATAACATTGTTGGAACCACTATTCCTTCCAGCATACCCATTTTCGCTTTCCAATATAACGTTCTCGACTTCCATAATTTTTTCAACGCTCCCAGAACTTTCGCCCCCTCCCCCACCCTATGATTTACTTCAGCTTCCATGGTTCCATCCGCTGCCAAATCCACTCCCATATATCTGAAATGCTTCACTTCCTCCAGTTTTTCTCCATTCAAACTTACCTCCCAGTTGACCTGTCCCTCAACCCTACTGTGCCTAATAACCTTGCTCTTATTCACACTTACTCTTAGCTTTCTTCCTTCACACACTTTACCAAACTCAGTCACCAGCTTCTGCAGTTTCTCACACGAATCAGCCCCAGCGCTGTGTCATCAGCGAACAACAACTCTGAGTAGACAGTAATATAAACAATTAAAGTCGAACATTTGCAGCTTTAGAATCAGTTATAACACTTGTGGGCTAGGCCCACAGCTGGCAAATGGATTCTAATCTGGTTCACAAGTGGCAAATAGATTCCAATCTGGCTCACACGTGGCAAATGGATTCTGATCTTGATAAGTACAGCGTTTCGTACATCAGAAGTGTAATGTAAAACACAGATCACAAGATAAGCTTCTCCTAAACTTCATAAAGTTAGTGAGGAAAAAGTTTTAGGCGTACTGATCCTGATAACCAAAAAACCTAGTCTTTCGAAAGTGCGTAATAGCTGAAAAAACAAGGAAAGTCTTTTAGTCTTCGTAAGAAAAGTACTTCTCAGTCAAGTCTTATGTGATAATCCTTCTTTTTTACAATGTTACCAGTGCGTTCCCATCCTGAATATTGTATTCACTTCACATGACCCTTCTTCAGAAAGAGACGTAGAGAAGAGAGAACACTAAGCCACCAGGATGATTCGTAGTCTCGAAAACAAATACGATTAGACCCATCTTGACGACCATAACCCACTGAGTTTAGGACAGAGTCCGGTAAAACAGGATACAGTTGTCCAAACTTGACACAGCCTTCGACAACCTCGATGTACAACGCTAAGAGAAAATTCACTTTTTTTCACTCAGAGAAATAGATACAAATTCTTAAGTAATTACTTAAAATGAAGCAGAAAAAAATAGCTCTAGGGAACTATCCACATTAGAAATAGTATGTAGTATAACAACATTATCGACTGTTGTGGAAACCACACGAGTGATCCAAACCTTTCATTTACGACTCGCCTCATCGCAAACAATCCGTTGCATCTTGCCAGCGATGTATCTTGCCAGCGATGTATCCTCTCAGTAAGGGAAACTCTGTATCGCTAACTCCAAGTGGCTTCGTTTCTGGATGACATTGTCGCCGTTTTCCGGCTGAGACTTCGGCTGTTGGGGGTATTGTTGAGGAGCCCATCCAGTTTCCTTAGGCCTCGCTGATGACCAAGCGTTGCGAGTCTCTCCACCGTTGAGACAATTGGGAGAATTCTTCAGCTTTCCGATCAATCATCCGTCTGCACAAAGACGTGTACTAACGTCCGCTGCAAAAACCCCTCCTGGCAGTAGAGTCACACTGCCAAGCCTTGTGCTCACAACGCTGACATATCCCACAGAAAGCTACCATCCCAGTAAAACGCTTCGCCTTTCAGGGGAAAGAGCCTGGAAAGAAGATTTTAGCCAGAAACTCTCCTTCCCAGGGAGAGATAACTTGATTTTTTTTTCTCCCGTCAACCACATTCTTCCTGACGAAGGTGACGGGAGCGTTCTCCCCTCCGCTAAGGCATTCGGGAGGTCAACTGGAAAACTTTTTGATACTGACCTTTGTCTTCATCACAGCCTCAAGTATTTGAAGTGCAGATGTCCGAACTGCACGGCCACTAATTCTGTATATGGATCCATTATGACCGCAGTAGTTGTCTCCCAGGGAACATGTGTCGAAGACCAGGTTCCTGTGTCTCTTGAGGTAGTCAATAAACCTAACCTCTCCTCTCACCTGGCTGCTTGATCCTGGGGAACCGCCGGAGCCTGTACCAAGCAGTGTGTGGCGTCGTACCTCCGTCATCCACATCAGCACCATAGATGCTACCACCACTCTCACCTCTACCAACCATAGCCGAAATAGATTCTTTGTCCTCCCTGATCCTCCTTCTTATGTGACACTTGCATCGGTCAATCCTGTTGAATACTTTTCCAAGTCCCCTATAAGCCCCATCCATCTCAGCAGACGGTCGGCTTTTCTCGGGAAGGACTAGGTTCAAGAATGATATGGGTAAGTGACAACTTTCCTCACTCCTAACTACACATACCCGGAGGGGTTGGGTGGCCCAACGTTGCCATGACGACTCCTGGACGCGAGCGAACGTTGTACACTCCCGTGGTAGATGGACTAGATGTATTCAGGTGCTACATTGCGTGTATATCTACTTGCTACACGCTAGTAAACGTCAAATTTGATGACACACATATCACTATTTACTTTCAAGATAGAAGATTGTGATTGTGCTAATTATTGCTTAAGATATCTACATATCTACATTTTCATTGCTTCTCCCATTATTTCCTATTGCTATAGTATTCTTTCTGGTCTGAACCATATGAAAGTGGAGGACGTACGTAGAACAAAGTCATCTAGATGTTCCTTTCATTAGCTCTTCGACTTATGCACTCCACAGTCAGAATCTTTTCAAGCTTTATCCTCACGAGATATTTAAATGGCATAGATATCCATAACACGTTAGCAAATGGTCTCCCTCCTTTCTCAGGTTCCAGCGCCGAACACATGTACCCTCAGCTGGACGAGATGTGTCACCACATAAATCTTGCAGAGCCAAACACGTGCATCATAATCTGGCAACATATGACACGAACAAGAATGATGAGTGAGCGAGACACTGGCTCGCATGTATGACCATTACTAGACTGTAAACCTCTCGTCGGTCAAAGCGAAAACAGAAACACCAGCAAAAAACTATGAAAAAAATGCGAAGCGTTATACCAACAAGGTCTGCTATACAAAATCCTTCCAGTACCAATTTACCGGCCATTCTGCTGTAAATTCGGGTTTAAAGTCTGGGGTTGACCATTACAGTGGTACGCGGGGCCACGAACGCCATCCCGGGGGATATAGCTAGACTGTGGACCAGCATTATGGCGTCGTTGCCAGGGCGTCGCAGTTGAAGATCTGAGTTCAGAACAGTTATACCAAGATCTTACTTACTCCGTCTGTCGACCATCATATAAAAAGCTAATTGTCTACCAACTAAGTAACATTAAACAATAAAATTGAAATGGGCGATATATATATATATATATATATATATATATATATATATATATATATATATATATATATATATATATATATATATATTTATCCCTGGGGATAGAGGAGAAAGAATACTTCCCACGCATTCCCCACATGTCGTGTAAGGCAACTAAAGGGTACGGGAGCGGGGGGCTAGAAACCCTCTCCTCCTAGTATCTTAACTTTCTAAAAGAGAAACAGAAGGAGTCAAGTGGGGAGTGCTCATCCTCCTCGAAGGCTCAGATTGAGGTGTCTGAATGTGTATGGCTGTAACCATGATGAGAAGAAAGGAGAGATAGGTAGTATGTTTGAGGAAAGGAACCTGGATGTTTTGGCTCTGAGTGAAATGAAGCTCAAGGTAAAGGGGAAGAGTGGTTTAGGAATGTCTTAGGAATAAAGTCAGGGGTTGGTGAGAGGACAAGAGCAAGGGAAGGAGTAGCACTTCTCCTGAAGCAGGAGATGTGAGAGTATGTGATAGAGTGTAAGAAAATAAGTTCGAGATTGATGTAGGTAAAACCTGGTCATGAGAAGAAAGATCATGAGAGGCAAGTGTTTTGGGAGCAGCTGAGTGAGTGTGTCAGCAGCTTTGATGCACGAGACCGGGTTATAGTGATAGATGATTTGAATGCGAAGGTGAGTAATGTGGTGTACATTAGGTGTTCAGTGTTGTAAATGGAAATAGTGAAGAGCTTGTGTATTTGTGTGCTGAAAAAGGACTGGTGAAATGGAATACCTGGTTTAAAAAGAGATATGCATAAGCGTACATATGTGAATAGGAGAGATGGTCAAACGGCGTTATTGGATTGCGTGTTAATTGATAGTCGTATAAAAGAGAGACTTTTATTCTCTTTCACTAACAATCTTCTTCATTCCCCCCACTCACTACCCTTTCTAATCTGCCCACCTTTGTCATGCCACATGCATCTTTTGCACAAGCTATCACTGCCTCCCTAAATACTTCCCATTCCTCCCCCACTCCCCTTACGTTATTTGCTCTCACCTTTTGCCATTCTACACTCAATCTCTCCTGGTGCTTCCTCACACAAGTCTCCTTTCCAAGCTCACTTACTCTCACCACTCTCTTCTCCCCAACATTCTCTCTTCTTTTCTGAAAACCTTTAAAAATCTTTACTTTAACCTCCACAAGATAGTGATCAGACTGCCCCCAGCTGCCCCTCTCAGCACAGTAAGGGAGGAATGGGAAGTATTTAGGGAAGCAGTGATAGCTTGTGCAAAAGATGCATGTGGCATGACAAAGGTGGAAGGTGGGCAGATTAGAAAGGGTAGTGAGTGGGGGGAATGAAGAAGATTGTTAGTGAAAGAGAATAAAGAGGCGCTTGGACGATTTTTGAAGGGAAGTATTGCAAATGACTGGGAGATGTATAAAAGAAAGCGGCAGGAGGTCAAGAGAAAGGTGCAAGAGGTGGAAAAGAGGATAAATGACAGTTGGGGTGAGAGGGTATCATCAAGTTTTAGGGAGTATAAAAGACTGTTTTGGAAGGAGGTAAAAAAAGTGCGAAAGACAAAGGAAAAATGGGAACATCGGTAAAGGGGGCAAATGGAGAGGTAATAACAAGTAGTGATGAAGTGAGAAGGAGATGGAGTGAGTGTTTTGAGGATTGTTGAAAGTGTTTGATGATAGAGTGGCAGATATAGGGTGTTTTGGACGGGGTGTTGTGCGAAGTGAGAGGGTCAGTGAGAATGGTTTAAGCTAGTTAAAGGTAGTTTAAGGTAGTTAAAGCTTTGCGGAAGATGAAAGCCGGCAAGGCGGCGGGTTTGGGTGGTATTGCAGTGGAATTTGTCAAAAAAGGGGGTGACTGTGTTGTTGATTGGTTTGTAAGGATATTTAGTGTATGTATGGAACATGGTGAAGCGCCTGAGGATTGGTGGAATACATGCATAGTGCCATTGTACAAAGGCAAAGGGGATAAATGTTAGTGTTCAAATTACAGAGGCATACGTTTGTTGAGTATTCCTGGGAAATTATGTGGAAAGGTATTGATTGAGAGGGTAAAGACATGTACAGAGCATCAGATTGGGGAAGAGCAGTGTGGTTGCTGAAGTGGTACAGGAGGTGTGGATCATACTTAGAAAAACAGATAGATTTGTAAGTAGCATTTATGGATCTGCAGAAGGCATAGGATAGGGTTGATAGAGATGCTTTGTGGAAGGTTTTAAGAGTATATGGTGTGGGAGGTAAGTTGCTGGAAGCAGTGAAAAGTTTTGCCAGGGATTTAAGGCATTAGCACGAGTAGGAAGAGAGGAAAGTGATTGGTTCCTAGTAAATGTCGGTTTGCGGAAGGGGTGAGTGATGTCTTCATGGTTGTTTAATTTGTTTATGGATAGGGTGGTTAGGAAGGTGAATGCAAGAGTTTTGGAGAGAGGGGCAAGTATGCAGTCTGTTGTGGATGAGAGGGCTTGGAAAGTGAGTCAGTTGTTGTTCGCTGATAATACATCGCTAATGGCTGATTCGGGTGAGAAACTGCAGAGGCTGGTGACTGAGTTTGGTAAAGTGTGTGACTGGAGAAAGTTAAGAGTAAATGTGAATAAGAGCAAGGTTATTAGGTTCAGCAGGGAGGTAAGTTTGAATGGAGAAAAACTGGAGAAAGTGAAGTGTTTTAGATATCTAGGAGTGGTCTTAGCAGCGGATGGAACCATGGAAGCGGAAGTGAGTCACAGGGTAGGGGAGGGGGGCTAAGGTTCTGAGAGCGTTGAAGAATGTGTGGAAGGCGAGAACATTATCGCGGACGCGGAAAACAAAAATGGGTATGTTTGAAGGAATAGTGGTTCCAACAATGTTATATGATTGCGGGGCATAGGCTGTAGATAAGGTTGTGCGGAGGAGGGTGAATGTGTTGGAAATGAGATGTTTGAGGACAACATGTGGTGTGAGGTGGTTTGATCGAGTAAGTAATGAAAGGGTAAGAGAGATGTGTTGTGATAAAAAGAATGTGGTTGAGAGAGCAGAAGAGGGTGTGTTGAAATAGGTTGGACTGAGTGTGAATGAATGTGGCTTTTTTTTCTTTTCCTGGCGCTACCTCGCTGGAGGGGGAAAGGAGTTGCTGTTTCCTGTGCGGAGGGGTGGCGACAATAATGGATGAAGGCAGCAAATATGAATAAGTACATGTGTTTATATGTATATGTCTGTATATGTATATGTATGTATACGTTGAAATGTATATGTATGTATAAGTTCAAGTATGAGCGTTCATGTATGTATATATATATATATATATATATATATATATATATATATATATATATATATATATATATATATATATATATATATATATATATATATATATATATATATATATATATATATATATATATATATATGCGTATATGAGTGGCTGAACCGTCCTTCGTCTGTTTCCTTGCGCAACCTCGCTGACACGGAAAACCAATTAAGTGTAATAATAATAATGAAATACATATATATATATATATATATATATATATATATATATATATATATATATATATATATATATATATATATATAGATAGATAGATAGATAGATAGATAGATAGATAGATAGATAGATGGGGAAGTGGGAGCAAGAAGTGATGAAGTGAGGAGATGGAGTGAGTATTTTGAAGGAATGTTGAGTGAGTTTGATGACAGGATGGCAGATGTAGGGTGCTTGGTTTGGGATGGTATGCTAAGCGAGAGTCATGGAGAGCGG
>NC_092265.1:15813133-15948133 GCF_036320965.1 Panulirus ornatus | reverse complement strand
TCTTTTATTTCTTGCTTAATTTCATGTTATTTCTCTTGGTTGCTCTACACCAACGTATCTCGATATCTACGTTATTGTGTTGTCTACGTCAGCGATCTCTTTTAAAAACTTAATGCTAGTGATCAAGTCACCCCTCACTCTTCTTCCTTCCAAGGCGGCCAAACTTAAAGCCTCTAGCCTTTCCCTGTCACTCAACTCTATTAACTCTGAACATTCTATATTAGCTCTTTTTTTCTTTCATATGTGCAATGATCAAATTTGAGAAGCATATTCTAGTTTTGGCTAAATGAAGGATTTGAACAGTTTGTTAACTATTTCCTTATCCATATACTTGAAAGCTGTTTTAATGTTTGTCAGCAGACGTGTGGCCTCCTCTGCTGTTCTCCTAATGTGGGACTCACAACAGGTTAGGGATGATGTCAACTCCCATTGTTGTCGCTCTCACAAACGGAATCCTGAATGCTATATATTGCAGATGATAATAGTATTGAGGCCGTCTTTCACTCTGTCTCAGTCTCATTACTTTACATGTGATCAGGATGAATTTCATCAACAACGTATCAGACCAACGTTAGAGTTTGTTTCGATCCCCTTGTAAGTACATGCAATCCTGTCCGCTTTGACTTCCCTAATGGCCTTTGTGTCGTCTGCAAAAACATATGCAACTCTTAGTCAATACCCTCAGCAAGACATTCACATGGATCAAGACCAGTAGCAGGTCCCGAAACAGAAGCATCTGTTGCCCTCCACTAAGATAATCTGTTCATCTAAGAAGTCTTCCCAGTTTCTTGATTAGCCTCTGATACGGTACAGTGTCACTTTCTTTGGCGATTAAGATACAGTCTACCCAGCCTTCCCTTTTGTCTAAGACTGAGCTCACTTCCTCATTGAAACGTAGGACCTCTATTCCCCATAATCATGTTGCCTCTTAGTTTAGTAATTTCTCCTCTGTAGAGAGGCATCCATTTTCTTTTTGATTATCTTTTCCAGTACCTTACACATTACACTCGTCAGAGAGACTGCTCTGTAACTGAGCGCCTCTTCACGGTCTCCTTTCCTGTAGCTCGGTATGGAATTTGCCTTTTCCATCATCACCTTGGACAGCATTTAAAGAGGTTTGTCTGTCTGTATACATCTTCAGTACATATGGTGAAATTTAATCAGAACCATGTGCCTTGGATGGGTTAAGACCTTTTAGGATTTCGTTGATGTCTTTTCTGGACGTCTCAATGTTTTCCGAAACCTCCTCCCTACCCCATCTCCCAAGTGCTATAACGTCTTCCAACAACCGACTCGCCTCCCAGACCCTCTCATCCCCAACAGACTGCATACCCGCCCCTCTCTCCAACACTTGCATTGACCTCCCTAATCACCGCATCCATAAAAAAAAAAACCAACCATGGAGACATCACACAACCTTGCCTCAGTCCGACCTTCACTGGGAACCACTCACTCTTGTTTCTTTTAGATCGCACACACGCCTTACACCTTTGGTTAAAACTTCTGACTGCTTCTAATTGCTTACCTCCCACACCATATACTCTTAAGACCTTCCACAAAGCATCTCTATAACTCTATCATATGCCATCTCCAGATCCATAAATGCCACATACAAATCCATCTGTTTTGCTTAATGTTTCTCACACACATTCCTTAAAGCAAACATCCGATCCACACATCCTTTACCACTTCTGAAACCACACTGCTCCCCTCCAGTCTGATGTTCTATATATGCCTTCACCCTCTCAACCAATACTCTCCCAGACAACTTACCAGGTATACTCAACAAACTTATACCTCTATAGTTTGAACACTCACCTTTATCCCCTTTGCATTTGTACAATAGCACTATGTATGCCTTTTGCCAATCCTCAGGCACTTCACCATGATCCATACATACATGAGTATCCTACCAACCAATCAACAACACAGTCACCTCCTTTCTTAATAAATTCAACATCCACGCTAGCCACCTTTCCACATTTCATCTTTCTTAAGGATCTCACCACCTCCTTCCTCTTCATCAAACCAGTCTCCATGGCTCTCTCAGTTCGCATACTATCCCGCCTAAAACACGCTACATCTGCCACTATATCATCAAATACTCTCATTTGACCTCTCTTTCAACCCCTGCACCTTCTTCTTGACCTTCTGCCGCTTTCTCTCATACATCTTCCAGTTATTTGCACTTAATCCCTGTAAGTACCGCCCAAACGCCTCTGTCTTCTCTTTCAGCAGCAACATTATCTCTTCATTCTACCACTCACTATCCTTTTTAATCTGCCCATCTCCCACCTTTCCCAAGCCAAATGCATATCTTTCACATGCCATCACTGCTTCTCTAAATACCTCCCATTCCTTATCCACTCACCTCGTTTCATTTGCTTTCACCTTTAGCCATTCCACACTCAGTCTCTGCTGGCATTTCTTCACACAAGTATCCATTCCAAGCTCACTTACTCTCAACACTCTCTTCTCCCCGACATTAGCTCCTCTTTTCCGAAAACCTTCACAAATCTTCAACCTCGCCCCACAAGATAGTGATCAGACATCCCGCCAGGTGCCCCTTTCGGCTCATCTACACCTAAAAGTCTTTTTTTTTCAAACGCCTATCAATTCATATGTAATCTAATGATCCCCGCTTATCATCTCTCCTACTCACATACGTATACTTGTGTATACTTCGCTTTTTAAATCATGTATTCCCAACCACCAGTCGTTTTTCAGCACACCACTCTACAAGCTTCCATTCATGACACTGAATACCCCATGCTCCCCAGTTATATCCTCAACTGTCACATTTCTTATTTTCGTATTTAAATCACCCAACACTAATACATGGCCTCGTATATCAGAACTGCTGACACAATATTTCAGTTGCTCCTAAAGTACTTGCCTCCCATGATCTTTCTTCTCATGGTTAGGTGCATAAGCACCAGTAATCACCCATCTTTCGCCACCTACTTTCAGCTTTATTCACATCAGTCTAGAATTTAATTTCTTACAATCTATCACACACTCCCACAACTCCTGCTTCAGGTGTAATGCTACTCCTTCCTTAGTGCTTGTTCTCTGACCAAAACCTGAATTTCCTCCTAAGACATTTCGAAACCATTCTTCCCTTTTACTTTCCACACATTGCACAAATGATAGCCATTCAGGCAGACATATTTGAAACGGGAGACGTTGTTCTCCTGTTTTTGTGCTATTTCTAACAAAGAAAAACTATCTTTTTAGTGAAGAAGGAAAGCAAAGCTTTCTTATGCGTGAGGGAATTCTAAGAATCATAGCAGATAAGATCAGCTGAGTAGCATAGGCGTGGTAGTTGCCAAATGAACATGAAGGCAAGAAATTAATTTCCTTAGGAAAATATTGAAGTTGGTTATTTCCTCGTGAATTACGCTTACAGAAAATGGCTGAAGCTGGAAGAGAAAAACGCAACAGCGAGGAAAATACAAAAATAAATAAAGCAAAAGCGGAGAGAAACAGAAGAGAGCCACATGTTGTTAGTCATACTCAGTAATGTGGGAAGCAGGGAGGCAGAATGATGCACGAACGGCTGTGTGTAATGGAAAGCTAAAGTTGGAAGGAAGAAATACACGAATACGTGCAATGAAAGTAGTAGAAATACATAACGTCATGTTTGAATGGCATTAGGAGATGTGATAAAGAGAGGAGCTGCGAAAAGAAAGGTAAAGATAAAAGGAAAAGGAAAGGCAATAGACTTTGGAACGAGAGACAGATGCCAATATCGAACGTAAGTAATGGAGGGACTAGTGTCGCCTGGGCCATGTGCTGGAGAGGAGCTAACGGGTTTATTGGCTCCAAGACAAGATTTCGAATCCCAGCGAGGAAGAAAATGGAAGACTTTTGTCTTTTTGTGAAGATGGGGAATCCTGCGTGTATAGACGGGCCAAGGTAAATAATCCGGGACCACAAGCGAATAAATGACAAGTTATTCACGGGGGATTAGATCCACTTCCAAACCATCTGCATGACCATGGGAAACAATCATCATGAAAGTGAGAGAAAATATAGATGACGAGAATGTTGGTTGAGTCAGATATTGAGGGAATATAGTATTAGTCTTGAGAATGACGCAAATAGGTGACATGGTAGAAGACAAGGGAATGAGGGTTTGAAATAAGCCCAGTTGAGTCCATAGAAATGTAACAAAGTACAAACACGGATACACTTGTGAATAGCTGTCACAAAAGCTGGGATCTGACAGCGATAGCGCGATAGAGCAAATTGCAGAGTATCAGGGATGTATACTTGAAAGGAGATTAGACTATAAATCATGAAAGAGATAAAGACGGACTTAGAGATATGGTTAGTAAATCGGTAACAAGTGACAGAATGAAGTAGATTAGTGATCATGTTTGAGTTAGAGGAAGACCACAATGACTCAGTAGAGAAATAAATTTTGGAGGTTGAAAGTAAGACAAAAAATATTCCATGAACAGATATGAGAGATAGTCAGCGATTCGACAATAAAATACTTGTCAGAGATGACCGAAAATACCGTAACGATTAATACGATTGGCCAGTGAGGGTTGTAGTTAACAGGAATGTTAGTAGCATTTGTAGTATTTTCGAGGGCAAACAAACTTTGTTTACCTCACTGAAGATATATAGAATTAATGCACACATTTCATACGTGGCGAAGAGATATCATGACTTATACATTAGCTTTCGAAAGACTATTCAGTTCTGTTGTCTGAAAACGTAGATGACTGAGCTACGAAATATAAGTACATGGAATTCAGCTGCTTATAAAAGGTACATATTTTGTAGAAAAGGTTCCAGTAAATGACGATCTGTTGTGTGTGGGGGATAGCCTAGAACCTTCCTGTCAGTGAGAGGGGCTGAAGGGCACAGAATGTGTCAGTTTGATTAATGTAAGGAGAGATTGTGATGTAAGGGAGTAGAGTACATACAGGAAGGAAAGAGATAAGCGTCTAATTAGAGCAGTGGCGCGTGGAAGAGAAGCCTCGAATGCTTCAGAAGTATGTGATCTTAAGTATGTACTTGTGATTACATATTTGTGGTTATCTATTTGTACGGAACGGAGAGGGATCTCTACACTTGTGGGGTTCCATCTCTTGAATTTTTTCTACTGTCATACAACACTTAAGATTCCTTCATAGAGTCAGTAACTGCAGTACCATCACTTACCTTATTCCATTACAGTGATACCGTAAGGGTACTTGTTTACGTCTGTTCAGTCACATGGCTTCCTTACTTTCTACTTATGGCCTAAGGCTGTTCTATCTTTGCATCCTTCACAGAACTGTGCACAGTCAACATCATCCAACTGGTTCAGAAACTTGAAGGATGTGATCATATCGTCCATCACTCTTCTCTCTTCCATAGCGTGTAAGTTTACAGTTTGTAACCTAACCTCTCACCGTAACTCAGCTCTCTAAATTGTGGTCCCTTCTTCGTTGTCTTCCACTGAACCTTCTCTAGTAGTTCTCTCTGCTTCTTAAAGTGTGGTGACAAGACTTGAAAAGCGATCCTAATATTTGCCAAGAGTTTGTCTCCTTTACAATTGTTCTAAGGTGAATCTCTGACGATTTCTAGCCCGGTTAAGTGCATTTTGGCTGTGAAATGACGTCCTGAAATGAATTATCACTGGTCGTCTCCTTTTTGTCGTCATTCTATCTAACAATCCACAGGAAGACTGTCTGGTTTGTCTTCTGCCTCTAGATGTGTTTTCTTCTAATCTTTCTGCCTTCGTCTATATCAACTTCCTTCGCTTTATTGCAACTCACTTCTCGGCTAAGTTTTGCAGTAATGATTGATCATTCTTCATTTCTGTGATATTTTTTCTTTTTTTCTCTAAATCCTTCCATCCAACAAACCATATACTTCCTCGACTGTTCTGTTAATAACACTAAACTATCATCTTTTGTTAACAGCTTTGCTAGATACGTTATTATGACTCTGTTTCAATGTCTGTTGTGTCCACTTCCCTACACCGGTCAGTATCTTCTATTTCTGTGTCATATTCCCAAAATTAGCTTCTGATCTCACTCCTGTGTGGGATCTGTGTGATGGGCGTTTCATTTTCTTGATCTATCTGAGGGACATCATGAAAGGATCGATCCTCTTAACTTCTTTCTGTGACGCTTCCAATCACATGCACCTGCTTTCCTCTGACGCTCTTCTGTCTACAGTCCCTTCAGTCTCCTTAAGTCTGATATGCTGATAACTTGTCTGTATTTCTGACCTCCTTGATACCCCTCATCCGTTTACTTTTCATGATTTCTTATCTGATTTTATAGCTTCTTGAATCCTATATTTATTAGTTGCAGTTTCTGTTTCCATTGTTCAGATGCTGACAGTGTGCTGCCATATTTATGAACACAGGTGGTTCATCATCCTTTATATTCTTCTCTCATCTTTTAAAGTTTTCCAACGTACGTCATCAACATCTTCCAGTCTCCTCCTGACAGACTTGGTTACAGTTGCATGATGATACACCTCGCATGATCCCATTTTTTATCTGAAAGACTAGCGTGTCTTGGGTCTGGGCACATGCTTTCGATTTTCACTAGCAGCATAGAAAATGATGAGTCTTCTTGTGTGTGTGTGTGTGTGTGTGTGTGTGTGTGTGTGTGTGTGTGTGTGTGTGTCTTGGTGGGGTAATTACTATTTGTGATTAATGGTTTGTGTGCTACAGAGAGTTCTACGCTTCTGATGCCTCGTCTCTCAACTTTGTATAGCTGTACCATGTCTTTATTCATGTGTGTATAAACACACACACACACACACACACACACACACACACACACACACACACACACACACAGCTATAAACAAAAACCAAGTCAGGTATTCATTTATCGAATAGCCCTGAAGAAGAGGATAAACAGCTAGGATTGGCTGTGGGCAAACTGCCGTGGCCAAGATTCGAACCCATGAGGGATTGACCAAGGGCAGACCTGCGTCTCCTCGTTGTCAGAGGAGAGGATGTTACTGTGGTTATTGCATGAGGAGGGTATATCAACTGGACATATGAGAGGCTTGCACAAGATGGAAGCCATGATTTATGCAACACGCCCGTAAGCCGTAAATAACCTAGACTGGTGGCCTTTTACATACGTTCAACACGTCTTCTTAAACTACTATCGTGAAGTGAATCTTGAGAAGGAATATGTAATGTAGGGGAAAAACAAACAGATAATCTCACATACACACTTGACATGCTCGTTAAGAGAACATTGATCTTAATATACTGGCCAGGTTTGGATGGTATTGCAGTGGAATTTATTAAAAAAGGGGGTGACTGTATTGTTGACTGGTTGGTAAGGTTATTTAATGTATGTATGACTCATGGTGAGGTGCCTGAGGATTGGCGGAATGCGTGCATAGTGCCATTGTACAAAGGCAAAGGGGATAAGAGTGAGTGCTCAAATTACAGAGGTATAAGTTTGTTGAGTATTCCTGGTAAACTATATGGGAGGGTATTGATTGAGAGGGTGAAGGCATGTACAGAGCATCAGATTGGGGAAGAGCAGTGCGGTTTCAGAAGTGGTAGAGGATGTGTGGATCAGGTGTTTGCTTTGAAGAATGTATGTGAGAAATACTTAGAAAAGCAAATGGATTTGTATGTAGCATTTATGGATCTGGAGAAGGCATATGATAGAGTTGATAGAGATGCTCTGTGGAAGGTATTAAGAATATATGGTGTGGGAGGCAAGTTGATAGAAGCAGTGAAAAGTTTTTATCGAGGATGTAAGGCATGTGTACGTGTAGGAAGAGAGGAAAGTGATTGGTTCTCAGTGAATGTAGGTTTGCGGCAGGGGTGTGTGATGTCTCCATGGTTGTTTAATTTGTTTATGGATGGGGTTGTTAGGGAGGTAAATGCAAGAGTCCTGGAAAGAGGGGCAAGTATGAAGTCTGTTGGGGATGAGAGAGCTTGGGAAGTGAGTCAGTTGTTGTTCGCTGATGATACAGCGCTGGTGGCTGATTCATGTGAGAAACTGCAGAAGCTGGTGACTGAGTTTGGTAAAGTGTGTGGAAGAAGAAAGTTAAGAGTAAATGTGAATAAGAGCAAGGTTATTAGGTACAGTAGGGTTGAGGGTCAAGTCAATTGGGAGGTGAGTTTGAATGGAGAAAAACTGGAGGAAGTGAAGTGTTTTAGATATCTGGGAGTGGATCTGTCAGCGGATGGAACCATGGAAGCGGAAGTGGATCATAGGGTGGGGGAGGGGGCGAAAATTTTGGGAGCCTTGAAAAATGTGTGGAAGTCGAGAACATTATCTCGGAAAGCAAAAATGGGTATGTTTGAAGGAATAGTGGTTCCAACAATGTTGTATGGTTGCGAGGCGTGGGCTATGGATAGAGTTGTGCGCAGGAGGATGGATGTGCTGGAAATGAGATGTTTGAGGACAATGTGTGGTGTGAGGTGGTTTGATCGAGTAAGTAACGTAAGGGTAAGAGAGATGTGTGGAAATAAAAAGAGCGTGGTTGAGAGAGCAGAAGAGGGTGTTTTGAAATGGTTTGGGCACATGGAGAGAATGAGTGAGGAAAGATTGACCAAGAGGATATATGTGTCGGAGGTGGAGGGAACGAGGAGAAGAGGGAGACCAAATTGGAGGTGGAAAGATGGAGTGAAAAAGATTTTGTGTGATCGGGGCCTGAACATGCAGGAGGGTGAAAGGAGGGCAAGGAATAGAGTGAATTGGAGCGATGTGGTATACAGGGGTTGACGTGCTGTCAGTGGATTGAATCAAGGCATGTGAAGCGTCTGGGGTAAACCATGGAAAGCTGTGTAGGTATGTATATTTGCGTGTGTGGACGTGTGTATGTACGTGTGTATGGGGGTTGGGCCATTTCTTTCGTCTGTTTCCTCGCGCTACCTCGCAAACGCGGGAGACAGCGACAAAGTATAAAAAAAAAAAAAAAAAAAAAAAAAAAAAAAAATGATCTTCACAAGACCGAAACGTAAATCATATTTACATTACTTATCTAACTCTTGAGCACGACCTGTTCAGCGAAAGATACCGCAGATACCTCGAGGAAGTAGATCACTGACCCAAGAAAACAGAGAGAGAGAGA
This sequence comes from Panulirus ornatus, assembly GCF_036320965.1. NCBI lineage: Eukaryota > Metazoa > Arthropoda > Malacostraca > Decapoda > Palinuridae > Panulirus > Panulirus ornatus. The sequence continues at coordinate 15,939,064 of NC_092265.1, read as the reverse complement.
GAGAGAGAGAGAGAGAGAGAGAGAGAGAGAGAGAGAGAGAGAGAGAGAGAGAGAGAGAGAGAGAGAGAGAGAGAGAGAGAGCCCGCATCAAGAAGCTTACACCATACACCTGTACACACCTCGACCTTGTCTTCCATATGTCCCTTCCCCTGCCTCACCTCTTCTTCCTCTTCCAAACCCATCCTACTAAAAGGAGAATAGTACCAGAGTGTCTGCTTTCAGATGAGAGAAAAATGTGTGGCACAGAATGCGGAAAATATTCTTTAACTTTCTGTTTTTTCATGCAGCACAAACATAAAGTTATACATAGACAAAAGCTTGTTCTCCATACACACACACACACACACACACACACACACACACACACACACACACACACACACACGCACATGCGCGCACCAAGGGAGACTTTTATGTCCCCAGGGCCGTCACCAGTTGCAACTTTCTGAGGAGAAAAAGGACTAAAAAGAAATGTATCCCTCTCCCTTGTTCCTCCGGAGGTGTCATAAACAACACAACGAGGAGTGTAGACGGAGGCAGGGAGGTTTAAGGCAGGTCCTGCTTCTGTACTCGGTCTCCACAATTCACTGACCTCCATCACTGTTCATATCATGTCTGACCGCCATTGACCGTCATATCATCTTTAACACTCACACTACTGCAGTGGCTTAATGAGTGCCAGGATGTTGAGATGAGGTGTAGGAGTTACAGGAAGATTACGTCGGGTTGTGTCGTGATGAAGAGGGAGATTAATCTCCCTCAGTCCACGCCACTCATCAATGTAAGGCAGGCAGCCGTCCACAGCTTCGCGTTACAAACCCAGAATGAAACATAACAGGTTATATCAGTGCACCAACACCTGCAATATTCCAAGAGCTGAACTTCATTCAGGCCAACTCGACAAGAAATTTCCATCCAGATCTGAATAAAGGCATAGACTTTGAACATTTCTACAGTGTGTATTCACACTTAAAAAAAAACAGTGTTCTATGCTACTTCAAAACTAAACAGAATTGATGTTACAGAAAAATTTACAAGTTTTACCAACTACATCATCTTCCCTCCCTACCTTAGAAAAATTAGAAACCTCGAAGCCAAGTTTTGGAGAAAGTTGAAGTACCGACTGTCTACATAATGCTCGATTAAAGAAGAGTGTGCAGGTAGCAAATTTGAACTTGAAAAAATCATACACAAAAGTTGGCATGAATAGTTCGTGGGAAAATAGCGGTATTTGAGGAGTCGGAGACATTGAAAAAGCCCTTACAGGCAGATTTTCAAGGGAGATGTCTAAACTAACGGAGGAAGGAGCAAGATGTCTGTGTTAATGGTGGTGTAAGACAGATATAAGTAGAGTGCTCATGAAGGGAACAGCTGCAGAATATTTGGCAGGATTTTATGCTGAGGAATCTTTACTGCCAAGAGATGCAACAGAGTTTGGAGGTGGTGTTATTGTTGTATATGTATGGCACTGTGTCCATAGTAGAAAACGGAAGAGGAACTGAATGACACAGAAAGAAGTGTCAAGAGAAAGATGTTGAGATGAAGGTCTATTCTCTTCAGGGATGTTGAATATGTTATCTGGCTACACGATGAAAAGATGAAAAATGATCTGGAAATTCTAATCAATTGCTCATAGACTTAAGTGTCTCCTGTGAATTGAGGAAAACGAAAAGCCAAAGTTCCTGGAAGGTGATGAAGGGTAGGCACTTTACTGATGACCTAACGATGGGTATGGGGGATGGCTACCTGATTTTGCAAATGAGGCTGAGCTATTAAGAAGATCAGGTTCCTCTTCAGTCACTGTGAGGAAGTGCAGCGAGGGTGAACAAGAACAGAATGACCGAGGGAGGTGAACGTGTGGTGATGTTTCCAGTCACCAATCAGTAGAGTATATGTAGGTTTACCTGTTGCTTGACACTGTGTTACAGTGTAACATTCTTGAAACAATCATCTTGTGTAATGTTTCCAGTTGCCTGGAAATAACCATTTTAGTATCCGGTCACCCCATGTAATGGTTCCAGCTACCTTTCTTCCATCTCTCTGTTTCCAGTAACCTTTTGATACTTTATTCTATTTCCACTTATTTATTGCCCATTGTAATGAGTTCTCGTAACTTATTTGCCCCGTGTTGCGTTACCATCAACCTACTATACAGTGCAATATATCCAGTTGCCTCTGACGTACACTATTATCAGTTATCATCCTAATGTATCATTTCTAGTTAAGTACCTCCCTAATACCGTGTTCTTACAGTTACCTAACGCAGTATTGCGGAGTTATCTGCCTCATCTGTCCTTTACTGTAGTTATAATCTTACTCTCTACATACTATAGGCAGGACGAGTCTTACTGATGCATCTACCCTCTCACGGTAATCGTCCAGTGTCCAGGAGGGAGTAAATCCTACAAAGCCTTGCACCACACAACCCGAACCTTTAGGTTATTCAATCCAGCTTCCAGCCACAACACCCGCCGACCACGTCTTCCCCAGAGCTGGAAGTACATCAGCATGTTGTTAACGGCTTGATATCCACGCACGTTGTGGAAAAGCACATAATACAGCACTGAGTGGCTTGGAAGCACATAATACAGCACTGAGTGGCTTGGAAGCACATGATACAGCACTGAGTGGCTTGGAAGCACACAGAGTGCGTGCAAAGCAGCTTGAGGACCCCTCACTAAAGGCCAAGTGGCGTCTCGTCGTAATGTGAGCGTGGAGGATCAAGACTACATTGAACATTATGAGATCATCGTGCCGCTGGAGATTGACTGTCAGAGAGGCTGAAGACGGACGGAGGCATTAGTTTCCAATATTATGTGACCTCGTGAGAGATGGACACCGCAGAGGGCCCAGCGCGCGCGCACACACACACACACACACACACACACACTCACACATACACTTCGACTCCCAACCAATTATCATCCGACTTCTGTCCGATAAAGTACTTCTATTCGTATATAACGAAGGTCCCCTACCGTCGCCTGGGTCTCCTGCCTTACTGAGGTGGCGTCTTTGCCGAAGGTCAGGCATCCAGCACGGCCGAAGTACCACCGTAGTGGAGGAAAGGTTGTGGCGTCAACTGATGATCTAAGGTTAGTAGTCCATCATGGCAAGGATATTCCAGGATACCTGGAGTTTGTAGGTTTGCTTGCATCTCCTTTTATCCCGCCTAATTTCTGACTGTCAGACGACCGCAAGAGCCTTTTTTTTTTTGTTTGTCTTAAGTGCCCAACACCGCAGGGGCAGAACATCCACAATATGACCATTTCGGACGAAGCAAAAAGAAGGTAAGAAAGGGAATATGGAAAGTGATCCGAGCTCCTTAGATGTTTGCACACCTGACTCTCAAAGGCAAAAAAAGGTATGTGTAGAAGGATAAAGGAGGCATCATAACGGTCAATCTTCGTGTGGTCATCGTCAACACAGAAATTATAGGAAGCGCCAGCTAGGCTACCACCATACAGCTCACGAGAAGAATGACCAGAATATTACTTATGAGCAGGTTGAGGACAGCAACATCAGGGCGGACAGAGAGGGATGGTTGGAGATATGCGATGCCTGAAGACTTTGTGAGAAGGAAGGCTTTTAATTCCATTTTTGTCCTTATAAAGAGGTAGAGGAAAAAAAAACACCCGAAATATGAAAGCATTACATCATACTAGGGAGGATGAGATCCCTCTCAATTTGACGTAACTGATAAGAAAATTATTTACGACACCTTGAACAACATATCTAGCCTTAGGGGTGGGATGCAGATTGAGTTATGTTGATATTGCAGGGATGAATTGTGGTGCTTTGAAATTGTACAAAAAAAAGAGAAACGAGTGACATTTATTAGTAGAAATTGTGTTTTACGCAGTTACATTCAATGTAACCAGATTACTGCTTCCCCAATCTGAAATATTACATAGGTCCGAATGAAGAGAAGAGATGTTTACTGCAGAACGACCATTTCAGAGAGAGGCCTGTGTGATTCACAGCAAAACGACTCGAATGTAAGATTCTGGGACATCTTCCCTCAACTTCTCTGGCACAATGCCAGGGAAGGTCGCATCACAACCGCTGGCTTATAATGTGCATCCTGCCTGCACGGTGAGGGGGCGAGATGAAGTGGTGCTGAGGCTGTTCTAACTCTACGTAGGTAAGCACGCAAGACGCAGGGGTTTCCACGGTGCCTGAGTAACCACAGACATATACTAGCAATTACATTTGCATAAAACTCTTTGGGATGCTATAAGAAAACTGGTCTAGGAAAGAAAAATCTCTGCACAATAGAGTTCAAAGACAACCTTGCCGGCACCCCAGTGGAGGGTTATGTATACGTTATACGACGCTCATGAACAACATACACATAACGATTGAAGAACTGACTCTCTGACTTATCTCGCCTGACCCATCCACACCGTTCTTACCACTCAGAATTTGTCTCTGTTTAGTCTGATCTTTTTATGTACAGTCATAGCATATCATATTTTATTATTATTATTATTATTATTTTGCTTTGTCGCTGTCTCCCGCGTTTGCGAGGTAGCGCAAGGAAACAGACGAAAGAAATGGCCCAACCCACCCCCATACACATGTATATACATACGTCCACACACGCAAATATACATACCTACACAGCTTTCCATGGTTTACCCCAGACGCTTCACATGCCTTGATTCAATCCACTGACAGCACGTCAACCCCAGTATACCACATCGCTCCAATTCACTCTATTCCTTGCCCTCCTTTCACCCTCCTGCATGTTCAGGCCCCGATCACACAAAATCTTTTTCACTCCATCTTTCCACCTCCAATTTCGTCTCCCTCTTCTCCTCGTTCCCTCCACCTCCGACACATATATCCTCTTGGTCAATCTTTCCTCACTCATTTTCTCCATGTGCCCAAACCATTTCAAAACACCCTCTTCTGCTCTCTCAACCACGCTCTTTTTATTTCCACACATCTCTCTTACCCTTACGTTACTTACTCGATCAAACCACCTCACACCACACATTGTCCTCAAACATCTCATTTCCAGCACATCCATCCTCCTGCGCACAACTCTATCCATAGCCCACGCCTCGCAACCATACAACATTGTTGGAACCACTATTCCTTCAAACATACCCAATTTTGCTCTCCGAGATAATGTTTTCGCCTTCCACACATTTTTCAACGCTCCCAGAACTTTCGCTCCCTCCCCCACCCTGTGACTAATTTCCATTCCATGGTTCCATCCGCTGCCAAATCCACTCCCAGATATCTAACACTTTACTTCCTCCAGTTTTTCACCATTCAAACTTACCTCCCAATTGACTTGTCCCTCAACCCTACTGAACCTAATAACCTTACTCTAATTCACACTTACTCTCAGCTTTCTTCTTTCACACACTTTACCAAACTCAGTCACCAGCTTCTGCAGTTTCTCATCCGAATCAGCCACCTGCGCTGTCTCTCGCGTTATATACATAAACGCTCACACACGCACATATACATACCTATACATTTCAGCGTATACACACATATACGTACACAGACATATACATATATACACATATACATAATTCATATTTACTGCCTTTATTCATTCTCGTCGCCACCCTGCCACACATGAAATGACAACCCCCTCCCCCCGTACGCGCGTGAGGTAGCAGTAGGAAAAGACAACAAAGGACACATTCGTTCACACTTAGTCTCTAGCTGTCATGTGTAATGAACAGAAAACACAGCTCCCTTTCCACATCCAGGCCCACAAAGCTCTCCGTGGTTTACCCCAGACGCTTCACATACCCTGGCTCAATCCATTGATAGCACGTCGACCCCAATATACCACATCGCTCCAATTCATTCTATTCCTTGCACGCCTTTCACCCTCCTGTATGCTCAGAGAGAGAGAGAGAGAGAGAGAGAGAGAGAGAGAGAGAGAGAGAGAGAGAGAGGGACATTTACACAAACAGACAGAAAAATAGAGACAGTTCCGAATGGAATTAAGCAGGGTGAGACATTTGTATCAGATGAATTTGGTACCGTAACACATTAAGACTTAACAAAGCAATGCAAATCTTTATTGCCTAAAGGAAATTCAAATGTGGGAAATTGTCACATATCAAAGATGATTGGTGCTAAGACACAAGTTCTTTCATCACCGCCCTTCGAAAACGATGCTCACTCGTCGTCCATGTGTCGTCTTCAACGATGATAACATATAGTTTTGTAGTTTTTCTATGTTGAAGGCTCCAGTCACAGACAAAGGTCCACATCAAGGCTGGGCCTTAATTGAAATATAGAGAGAATTATGAAACGGAATTAGAAAAGACAAGGGAAAGTATTTACGAATTTTGCAGGAAGTGAAAATCTCTGTCTTTTAAAATGTTCCAAGACAGGGAAAGACATGACAAAGGTAGACAGTTCCAAAGCTTCGACGTGTAAAGAAAAAAGCAGTTATCAAAACGGCCCACCCGTGAGTTGTCGATGGCCACACAATAACTATGTGATGCAGCAGCTTCCCGAGTATTGCGTGGTCTACCTAGTGGTGGAAGCACACAAGCAGCCAGCTCTCGGGAGCAACACCAAAGTAATACTTATGGAAGAGGGAAAGTGAACCAACTTTGAGGCGTAGGGTAACAACTTCAAGTTTGGAAGTTAGCCTGGAACAGTGTATAAGTCGAGCCGCTTTCGACTCAACTCTGTCAGGTAAGGACGCAGAGCCAGATCCATCCCAGATGGGAGAGCAGTACTCCATACAAGGACGAATCAACCCTTTGTATAAGTGATAAGACGACAGTGAAAGATCAGAACGGTCACTCTTCTTAGGGTGTGGAGTTGAAGAGCTTAATGGCAAATCTTTTCATGCATCTGCTTCTAGAGATGGACAGACGAACAGATAGTCACACAAGCAGACAGACATCAAATGACAACAGGGTCCCTCACTCCATATTCATTAGATCAAAGAGAACGTGTCGCAAGCGGTAGAACCAAAGCTAGTTACAAAAACGTTACCATTTCTATAATCTCTATAACTATATTTTCGCTCAGTGCAGAAGACCTATCTCATCTCAAGACAACTTGACTAATGTGCAGAAGGTTTTACCAATCTGGCATTAACGGAGAACTTGAATACGATACATATTTACCTTAAACTGTAAAGACGGAAGAACGCCGGCGTTGTGGTCGATAATGAAAGTCGAGGTTTGTCAGCAGTTAGTGGTCCGCGAGGGGCTGTTCTGCCTCTTGGTGGACAGATATCTCACCGCCGCCACCACAGTAATTGTACCGCACTTGAGCGAGCGTCATGTTAATCTAAAGTGGCTGATCAGTTAATGACATTCTGTCTCATGATGCTTTTATTCACAAATAAACAATGATTATAATGAAAAAAAGTCATTACTAAATCATCAGAGATTATGTCTGTTGTGGATAAGGATGCAAATAGCTATTTTTCTAGAGGTTGTAATATATGTCTACGGTCAGGTTCGTGGTAAAGACTTGTAAGATGTTATCTATTTATCGTGAGACACTTTATGACTCTCGGAAACCTGTAAACTTTTCCAGCATTTGCAGCGGAAGCCAGGCGGTGCAAATGAGCCGGTGGGAGTTATGTTACTGCAGCGGCGCTCCCTGCTTACCCGCTGGTTTTGTAATATTTATGGACTTCCTGAGGAAACTCTTAAAGCGAACAATCCCAGGATACAAGAAAGTTTGGTTATTCCCAGACGCTTTACATGTACATCTTACAGCCAATGTTCCCACAACTGATTACTGAGACTGACTCTGAGGCAGTCCAACTTCTTTCGGTCAAAAGCTTCATAGTTTCATTACATTTGCAAATATGATACTGATCCACCAACGAGACACATGGGACGCTACCTAGGCTTCACATGGCGCTAACCACGTTCACATGACACTATGTAGTGGGTCTCATATTCACGTTTCACTGGGAAAGATGAACCAGTAAATCAACCTATGGGACACACTGGATGATACCTGATTACCACACTATAATCTGCTGCATTAGAAGCTTATGTTGTTGTGAGACACTAAACCTCGCAGTTGTTTCACAGTTGTCGAAACAGTCGACATACCGTACTTGCTAGGCTCAGCGAACGCTGTTTTGCACAGTAGAGAAATTCTTCGTTTTTCAAACAAACTCTGGTTATAGAAAAAGGATAACGGGTTTAGAAGAAATTTTCTATATTAACACCCATAATCCCAGAGGGTTCTGGTAAATGAAAGAATTCTTATTGGTTCCTGAGACCTTGGTTTCTAAACAAAATCAAATGATGTTAAGTTTATAGGATAAGGAAAACTCATACAAGTTATTAAGCAGCAAAGTATTTTACCCCACGTAAATTTCAATTACACTATCATAGACATTTTCTCCAGGGATGGATTTGATGGCTGAATGCAAAACGAAGTCACTGATTACCGAACAATGTTACGGGTTATTCGACAAATTATGGGTTATGATGAAAGGACTGGTTGTCAAATAATCCAGTGTATCATCAGTCTCTTAGTTTGTCTATGCAGACCTACATAATTTGTTTTGTTATGTTGGTTATTGGTCCCTTTGAGTTTCTTCTGTGATACTTTCTTAGACAACAGACATTTGTTTATGTTATCGTTTCACTATTTGGGTTTCGCAATGGAAAAATGACCGTCTACCACGCGTTGGAGCATATACCCCCTCCACTGCGTTGAACGTTTTACTAAAGCTCAGTCAGGCTACGTCCATATCGTCTCCATTAATGACATCATCCCGAGTTTGCCTGTCAAGAGCAATACGATCTTTACAATTTGCATGTCTAAATTTCCGTAATTTTCCTCGACTCTCATATTGCCCAGCATTACAGGCAATGTTGAAAGTTAAATAAAAAGTGATTTGCCGATGATCGCTTTTATCAAACTTTTCTCCGACTTCAATATTGTTAATGAGATCCTAGCTTTTATATAGAATTAAATCCAATGTATTCTCCTCGCGAGCAGGTTTATTAATTAATTGTATTCGGGGACTATCGAGCTATTAGAAAGGGATTCTCCTCACTTAGATAAAGGTTTGCTAAACTCTCCTACTCTGGTCAAATTGTTTTTATTGCTAATTTCTGCTATTTGATCGTAAAGTCGCTCGTCTATCTTCAGTGTCTTTGTGTGGGGGATCTAAAAACTAATCCTACTGCTATCTCACGCATCTTATATTTCATTTTTAAAAAAGCAAAGTCGATTTTATCAACATTTATAATATTGTATCAGCACAGGACATAAACTTTAACCAAGAGCAAAACACCATCGCATACTTTATTTCCCCTATCATTGATGGATAGGTTCGGTAAAATGCTATCTGCTGGCTGTGTGAGCCTGATGGGAAATGACCGGTGTAAACCCCGTTGCTCACCAACGTGAGACAAAGGGTATTCGAGTACATAGTATTCGAATAGTCATTTCTCTATTAGGGGCTATCATAGACTAGCGGTACCGCTCCCGGCTGTTGCGCAGGGGTCTCGGGTTCGATCCTGGCTATTGGAGGTTTGTAATATATATATATATATATATTGGTAAAGTGTATGAAAGAAGAAAGTTGAGAGTAAAAATGAATAAGAGCAAGGTTATTAGGTACAGTAGGGTTGAGGGTCAAGTCAATTGGGAGGTAAGTTTCAACGGAGAAAAACTGGAGGAAGTGAAGTGTTTTAGATATCTGGTAGTGGATTTGGCAGGGGATGGAACCATGGAATCGGAAGTAATCATAGGGTTGGGGAGGGGGCGAAAATTCTGGGAGCCTTGAGGAATGTGTGGAAGTCGAAAACATTATCTCGGAAAGCAAAAAAGGGTATGTTTGAAGGAATAGTGGTTCCAACAATGTTGTATTGTTGCGAGACGTGGGCTATGGATAGAGTTGTGCGCAGGAGGGTGGATATGCTGGAAATGAGATGTTTGAGGACAATATGTGGTGTGAGGTGGTTTCATCGAGTAAGTGATAATAGGGTAAGAGAGATGTGTGGTAATAAAAAGAATGTGGTTGAGAGAGCAGAAGAGGGTGTCCTGAAATGGTTTGGTCACATGGAGAGAATGAGTGAGGAAAGATTGTCAAAGAGGATATATGTGTCAGAGGTGGAGGGAACGAGGAGAAGTGGGAGACCAAATTGGAGGTGGAAAGATGGAGTGAAAAAGATTTTGAATGATCGGAGCCTGAACATGCAGGAGGGTGAAAGGCGTGCAAGGAATAGAGTGAATTGGAACGATGTGGTATACCGGGGTCGACGTGCTATCAATGGATTGAACCAGGGCATGTGAAGCGTCTGGGGTAAACCATGGAAAGTTCTGTGGGGCCTGGATGTGGAAGGGGAGCTGTGGTTTCGGTGCATTATTACATGACAGCTGTTACTGAGTGTGAACGAATGTGGCCTTTGTTGTCTTTTCCTAGCGCTACCTCGCATACATGAGGGGGGAGGGGGTTGTTATTTCATGTGTGGCGAGGTGGCAATGGGAATGAATAAAGGCAGACAGTATGAATTATGTACATGTGTATATATGTATATGTCTGTGTGTGTATATATATGTATACGTTGATATGTATAGGTATGTATATTTTCGTGTGTGGACGTGTATATATATACATGTGTATGTGGGTGGGTTGGGCCATTCTTTCGTCTGTTTCCTTGCGCTACCTCGCTAACGCGGGAGACAGCGACAAAGCAAAATGAAATATATATATACATATATATATATCCTCTTTGTCAATCTTTCCTCACTCATTCTCTCCATGTGACCAAACCATTTCAATACGCCCTCTTCTGCTCTCTCAACCCCACTCTTTTTATTACCACACATTTCTCTTACCCTTTCATTACTTACACGATCAAACCATCTCACACCACATATTGTATTCAAAAATCTCATTTCCAACACATCTATCCTCCTTTGCACAACCCTATCTATATAGCTCATGCCTCGCGACCATATAACCTTGTTGGAACCACTATTCCTTCAAACATACCCATTTTGCTCTCCGAGATAGCGTTCTCGCCTTCCACACATTCTTCAACACTCCCAGAACATTCGCCCTCTCCCCTACCCTATGATTCACTTCCGCTTCCATGGTTCCATCCGCTGCTAGATCCACTCCCAGATATTTGAAACACTTCTTCCAGTTTTTCTCCATTCAAACTTACCTCCCAATTGACTCGTCCCTCAACCCTACTGAACCTAATAACCTTGGTCTTATTCACACTTACTCTCAGCTTTCTTCTTTCACACACTTTACCAAACTCGGTCTCCAGCTTCTGCAGTTTCTCACTTGAATCAGCCACCAGCGCTGTATCATCAGCGAACAACAACTGACTCACTTCCCAAGCCCCCTCATCAACAACAGACTGCATACATGTCCCTCACTCCAAAACTCTTGCATTCACTTCCCTAACAACCCCATCCACAAACTAATTAAACAATCATGGAGACATCATGCACCCCTGCTGCAAACCGACATTCACTGAGAGCCAAATACTTTCCTCTCTTCCTACTCGCACACATGCCTTACATCCTCGATAAAAACTTTTCACTGCTTCTAGCAACTTATCTCCCGTATCATATACTCTTAATACCTTCCAGAGAGCATCTCTATCAACTCTATCATATGGCTTCTCCAGATCCATAAATACTGCATGCAAGTCCATTTGTTTTTCTAAGTATTTCTCACGTATATTCTTCAAAGCAAACACAAGATCCACACATCCTCTACCACTTCTGAAACCACACTGCTCTTCCCCAATCTAATGCTCTCGATAAATACTCTCCCATATATATATATATATATATATATATATATATATATATATATATATATATATATATATATATATATATATATATATATATATATATATATATATATGTGAGGAAAGTGATTGGTTCTCAGTGAATGTAGGTTTGCGGCAGGGGTGTGTGATGTCTCCATGGTTGTTTAATTTGTTTATGGATGGGGTTGTTAGGGAGGTAAATGCAAGAGTCTTGGAAAGAGGGGCAAGTATGAAGTCTGTTGGGGATGAGAGAGCTTGGGAAGTGAGTCAGTTGTTGTTCGCTGATGATACAGCGCTGGTGGCGGATTCATGTGAGAAACTGCAGAAGCTGGTGACGGAGTTTGGTAAAGTGTGTGGAAGAAGAAAGTTAAGAGTAAATGTGAATAAGAGCAAGGTTATTAGGTACAGTAGGGTTGAGGGTCAAGTCAATTGGGAGGTGAGTTTGAATGGTGAAAAACTGGAGGAAGTGAAGTGTTTTAGATATCTGGGAGTGGATCTGTCAGCGGATGGAACCATGGAAGCGGAAGTGGATCATAGGGTGGGGGAGGGGGCGAAAATTTTGGGAGCCTTGAAAAATGTGTGGAAGTCGAGAACATTATCCCGGAAAGCAAAAATGGGTATGTTTGAAGGAATAGTAGTTCCAACAATGTTGTATGGTTGCGAGGCGTGGGCTATGGATAGAGTTGTGCGCAGGAGGATGGATGTGCTGGAAATGAGATGTTTGAGGACAATGTGTGGTGTGAGGTGGTTTGATCGAGTAAGTAACGTAAGGGTAAGAGAGATGTGTGGAAATAAAAAGAGCGTGGTTGAGAGAGCAGAAGAGGGTGTTTTAAAATGGTTTGGGCACATGGAGAGAATGAGTGAGGAAAGATTGACCAAGAGGATATATGTGTCGGAGGTGGAGGGAACGAGGAGAAGAGGGAGACCAAATTGGAGGTGGAAAGATGGAGTGAAAAAGATTTTGTGTGATCGGGGCCTGAACATGCAGGAGGGTGAAAGGAGGGCAAGGAATAGAGTGAATTGGAGCGATGTGGTATACAGGGGTTGACGTGCTGTCAGTGGATTGAATCAAGGCATGTGAAGCGTCCGGGGTAAACCATGGAAAGCTGTGTAGGTATGTATATTTGTGTGTGTGGACGTGTGTATGTACATGTGTATGGGGGGGGTTGGGGAATTTCTTTCGTCTGTTTCCTTGCGCTACCTCGCAAACGCGGGAGACAGCGACAAAGTATAAAAAAAAAAAAAAATATATATATATATATATATATATATATATATATATATATATATATATATATATATATATATATATATATATATACATATATATATATATATATATATATATATATATATATATATATATATATATATATATATATATATATATATATATATATATATATATATATATATATATATATATAGGGGATAGGGGATTAAGAATACTTCCCACGTATTCCCTGCGTGTCGTAGAAGGCGACTAAAAGGGGAGGGAGCGGGGGGCTGGAAATCCTCCCATCTCGTTTTTTTTTTAATTTTCCAAAAGAAGGAACTGAGAATTGGGCCAGGTGAGGGTATTCCCTCAAAGGCCCAGTCCTCTGTTCTTAATGCTACCTCGCTAACGCGGGAAATGGCGAATAGTTTAAAAGAAAAAGAAAAAAGAATATATATATATATATACATATACATATATATATATATATATATATATATATATATATATATATATATATATATATATATATATATATATATATATATATATATATATATATATATATATTCCTATGAGTCCACGGGGAAAATGAAATACGAAAAGTTCCCAAATGCACTTTCGTGTTATAATCACATCATCAGGGGAGACACAAGAGAGAAATATAACAGTCAGTTGATATACATCGAAGAGACGAAGCTAGGACGCCATTTGGTAAACATGTGATTGTCCAAAACTTTTCGTGTTTCATTTTCCCCGTGGACTCTGGAGAAGGCATATGATAGAGTTGATAGAGATGCTCTGTGGAAGGTATTAAGAATATATGGTGTGAGAGGCAAGTTGTTAGAAGCAGTGAAAAGTTTCTATCGAGGATGTAAGGCATGTGTACGTGTAGGAAGAGAGGAAAGTGATTGGTTCTCAGTGAATGTGGGTTTGCGGCAGGGGTGTGTGATGTCTCCATGGTTGTTTAATTTGTTTATGGATGGGGTTGTTAGGGAGGTGAATGCAAGAGTTTTGGAAAGAGGGGCAAGTATGAAGTCTGTTGTGGATGAGGGAGCTTGGGAAGTGAGTCAGTTGTTGTTCGCTGATGATACAGCGCTGGTGGCTGATTCATGTGAGAAACTGCAGAAGCTGGTGACTGAGTTTGGTAAAGTGTGTGAAAGAAGAAAGTTAAGCGTAAATGTGAATAAGAGCAAGGTTATTAGGTACAGTAGGGTTGAGGGTCAAGTCAATTGGGAGGTAAGTTTGAATGGAGAAAAACTGGAGGAAGTAAAGTGTTTTAGATATCTGGGAGTGGATCTGGCAGCGGATGGAACCATGGAAGCGGAAGTGGATCATAGGGTGGGGGAGGGGGCGAAAATCCTGGGAGCCTTGAAGAATGTGTGGAAGTCGAGAACATTATCTCGGAAAGCAAAAATGGGTATGTTTGAAGGAATAGTGGTTCCAACAATGTTGTATGGTTGCGGGGCGTGGGCTATGGATAGAGTTGTGCGCAGGAGGATGGATGTGCTGGAAATGAGATGTTTGAGGACAATGTGTGGTGTGAGGTGGTTTGATCGAGTAAGTAACGTAAGGGTAAGAGAGATGTGTGGAAATAAAAAGAGCGTGGTTGAGAGAGCAGAAGAGGGTGTTTTGAAATGGTTTGGGCACATGGAGAGAATGAGTGAGGAAAGATTGACCAAGAGGATATATGTGTCGGAGGTGGAGGGAACGAGGAGAAGTGGGAGACCAAATTGGAGGTGGAAAGATGGAGTGAAAAAGATTTTGTGTGATCGGGGCCTGAACATGCAGGAGGGTGAAAGGCGGGCAAGGAATAGAGTGCATTGGATCGATGCGGTATACCGGGGTTGACGTTCTGTCAGTGGATTGAATCAGGGCATGTGAAGCGACTGGGGTAAACCATGGAAAGCTGTGTAGGTATGTATATTTGCGTGTGTGGACGTATGTATATACATGTGTATGGGGGTGGGTTGGGCCATTTCTTTCGTCTGTTTCCTTGCGCTACCTCGCAAACGCGGGAAACAGCGACAAAGCAAAAAAAAAAAAAAAAAATATATATATATATATATATATATATATATATATATATATATATATATATATTATCATATAATACTTGATCGCCGTTTCACGCATCAGCGAGGTAGCCCCAGTAAACAGACGAAGAACGACGCATCCACTCATATACACATATATATACATGAAGGCCCATACACGTACATATACATACATATACATATCAACATATACACTTATACATACACATACACAGACATACATATATACACAATTGTACATGTTCATACTTGCTTTCCTTCATCCTTTCTCGGTGCCACCCCGCCCCACAGGGAACAGCATCGCTAGCCCACGCTTCAGTGAGGTGGCGCTAGGAAAGTAAACAAAAAGGCCACATTTGTTCACACTCGGTCTTTAGCTGTCATGTGTAATGAACCCAAACCACAGCTCCCAATCCACATCCAGGCCCCACAGAGCTTTCCATGGTTTACCCAAGACCTTTCACATGCCCTGGTTCAGTCCACACCGTTCCAATCACTCTACCTCTTGCATGCCTTTCCCGCCCCTGTATGTTCAGGCCCATATCGCTCAAAGTCTTTTTCTCACCATCCTTTCACGTCCAATTTGGTCTCCCGCTTTTCCTTGTTCCCTCCACCTCCGACACATATTTCTTTTGTCAACCTTTCTTCACTCATTCTCTCCATATTTCCAAACCGTTTCAACACATCCACTTCTGCTCTTGACCACACTCCTTTTATTGCCACACATCCCTTATCCTTACTCTTCCTCGATCAAACCGCCTCGCACCACATATTGTCCTAAAACATTTCATTTCCAGCACATCTACCCTCCTATCTATAGCCCATACCTCGCAACCATATAATATTGTTGGAACTACTATTCTTTCAAACATACCCATTTTTGCTCTCCGAGAGAGAGAATTTGTGTGCGTCTTGAAAAGGTTGTTTTAAGGTATCTTCTTGGGTTGCAGTGTGTGTGTGAGAGTGTTTGTACATCTTCCGTTAGGGGTCTTCAGTGTTCAGCTGTGTGTCAATCTTTCCCGCAGTAATTGACTGTATGCTCTGAACACATTCATTAATAACAGCAGCTCCTAGTCCAACTAATTAGCTTGTCAATATCACCTGCGCCCGATAAATTGTGTATAACATCATTAAATTGTTAGATATTCTGTTTCTTACTTAGACTCAGTCGGGAAGCTCAAGATTAACAGCCATGAGTGATATCCTGAGCTGAATATATTCATTGGTTAATCAGAGGCAGAAATTAGGTATGTGATTCTCATATTAATGGCGTCTCGCTTCCAGGTTTGTAAATAAACTCCCAACCCCAACAGCAAGTGTTTCAGTCAAGGTAAAGTATTAATACATGAGGTGAGCTGGGATATATATATATATATATATATATATATATATATATATATATATATATATATATATATATATATATATATATATATATATATATATATATATATATATATATATATATATATATATATATATATATTCCTATGAGTCCACGGGGAAAATGAAACACGATAAGTTCCAAAGTGCACCTTCGTGTATTAATCACATCATCAGGGGAGACACAAGAGAGAAATATAACAGTCAGTTGATATACAACGAAGAGACGTAGCTAGGACGCCATTTGGTATACATGTGATTGTCCAAGACAGACAACGGGCGTATCAAAAACTTATTATGTGGACAAGGTGAATTGTTTACAAATTGTATCAACAATAAAGTTATCCAATTTGTATAGACCTTCACTAATGCGAATATTATAATTTTCTGTGTATTCAATGATAGAAGATTCAGTTATATTTCTCGTGGTACTGGAATTAGAGTTAGTAATCTTAATGTTAGTGAAGTGTCAGAATTGTCGTGACGTTCGATACCTCATGTTGGGTGTCTGATTATTTTCTCCATATGTTTACATAGGGGAAGAGGACGGAACTCAACCCCGCCAAGATCTCCCAGGTAAAGCCTATCCAAACTTTGTTGTGTACATTCAAATCCACAGCGACGCTCGTGGCGGAAAGTCAGATAGTTCAATAGTTGTACATAGCTGGAGGGTAGGAAACATATAAGACTTAAAGGCAGAGTTGCGATTTAGAGGGTAGAGAAACTTTAACTGAAGATCCAGTTTCGTTTCCAACTGCCTGTGATAGCGTCAAACGCTTTCTAACTTTCCGCCCAATCTTCTCTTTTGTTTAAAACGAAGCAAATATCTCATAGATGTCTGAGATTTCTTATCCATGACCCCGGTTTACCTGAATCATTGTGTGTGTGTGTGTGTGTGTGTGTGTGTGTGTGTGTGTGTGTGTGTGTGTGTGTGTGTGCATGTGTGTGTGATTACCTATTTGTAATTGCCTATTTGTACTGTATGGGGCCCCATCTCTTGAACATTCTCTACTGTCACACAACATTTAATTCTATGTATGTTGTCTGCATTAACCACATCCTCAGTTTGTGTGTGTGTGTGTGTGTGTGTGTGTGTGTGTGTGTGTGTGTGTGTGTATGTGTTTGTGTGTGTGTGTGTGTGTGTGTGTGTGTGTGTGTATGTGTGTGTGTGTGTGTGTGTGTGGCTAATGTCAGCCTCAGTCTGTGAGGTTGGTTGTCATGCGCCAATTGTGGTGGTCACTTCGATCTTTGGCGGTGTACCAGAAGGCAGTAGCAGCCTTACCCTGAAGCAGGTCCTTCTCCCTTACCGACAGGTCGGTTTTCTCTCTGTCTCTTACTTACGGTCATTTTTGAGCCTTATCCTCATATAGAACTTGTGTCTCTTATTTCTGGATGAGTTTTAATTGACCAGTTTAGAGCTCTTGTCTCTTTATCTACTGTGGTTCGTGTATGTCAGTTTCAGATGGTGATTGTATCTTCAGGTTAAGAGGTTCTTGGTTACTAACAATGAGTGGTTCATGGTTCATTGCATCAGGTGCCAACTTTTATGTTTGATCTCAAGAAAGTTCGCGTATAGCAACAGGTATTCTTCCCTTAACTGTAAGTCGTTAACGCTTCATAGTTTCCCACAGTTCTTGTTGTCTCCTTACAGAGGGTACTCTTTGCTCTTCGTATTCGGTCCTTCTCCCATCATGGCTGACCTCTAGTGTTTTAAGGTCGATAATTTGTTTTACCTTTAAGGGATTTCATTTATTCTGTTACCTGGACGTTGGTGTTCTTCTTGCCTTAGTCTGAGTCCACTCTTCACGATTGCTCCATTTCTCCTTCAGGTGTCGCCTCTGTTATGTTCACCTGTGTCAATTCTTTTGAATGATTCCACTTCCTCATCCTCACGTGTGATCTCTTGTCTATTCTCAGTTGGCTTCTCTTAATGTGGATCTTTTATCCTGCCTTAAAGTTCCTTAATTCTCTTGCCCTCACGTTGGTCGTCCTTCTTACTACGATCAGTTCAGTAATCTCTCTCATCATCAGCTGGAGTCTTTCTCTATCCTGTAGATTCGTCACCTCTCTTTCTCACAGGTCGATCCTCTTCCTGTACCTTCATGTGGTTCTTCTCTCTCTCCTCCCTTTAGCTGGGTCTCTGATCTCTCTTCCCTGGCGGGGACTTTAACTTCCCCTCAGGCGGGTTGTTACACTTGAACATAGACGTGTTCTCTGTCCTTCACTAAGCCGAAAAACGTTTTGTTTTTGTTTTTGTTTTTTTCCTCTTCCAACACGGTCCATCTTCTCATCTTCAACTGGAAACTCTCCCCAGTCTTCATGTAAGGCTACTTTCTGACTACCATGAGGGAAACCTTTCCTTATCTTCAGGTGGAGCCTCCGTCTTAACTTCAGGATCACCCACTGTTACCCCCCAGGTGAGTCCACTCCCGTGTATTCACTTCTGTTCTTAACTACATAAATCTCGAAGTTTCTCATCCCTTCACCAACACAAACAGTCTTCATAGGACCCAGTGGTCCAGTGGTCTGTTGCTGTTTGTAAGACATTAACGCACGTTAGACTGGGTCATCTCTCATGTCATGGTTGGTTGGTTGATTGGTTGGTTGGGCTTTAGGCCTATCACCTGCCAGGATCATTAAGGCCGTCAACGTCCATCTATGATCCTCCACCAGTCGAGGAATCGTTAACACCTTCTGCAGGTGTGCAGGATAATCTAACACCACATATTCTCTCGCTTTGCTTGTGGGCCCATCGTCATGTTAATGGGTGAATCTATTTACTTAAATCTAACCTTTGCCGATGATTCAAAGATTTATGAAAAAAAAAATGTATTTATGCGGATTATAAGCGAGTAAATAAAAGAATAGATATATAGATAACCTTCTTATTTTTGTGACCTTCAATTGATAAACTATCTTTTGTGGTATGATATCTATGATTATAATAATAATGATAATGATATTGATAATGATAATGATGATAATAATAATGATGATAATAATAATAATAATGATAATGATGATGATAGTAATAATAATGATAATAATAATAATGATAACAATAGTAATAATAATTACAATAATAATAATAATAATAATAATAATAATAATAATAATAATAATGATAATGATAATAATAATAATAATAATAATAATAATAATGATAATAATAATGATAACAATAATGATAATATCAATTATGATGATAGTAATAATGATAATAATAATGATAATTATAACGACATATCTACATATGCACACAAATTCGCTCTATAAACATATGGAAATTTTTCGCTTTGAATAGATGAATTGGTTCTTGTGAGTGTGTTGTAACTAACTTATCAATAACGATAACAGCGTTATCAACTATCTTGAACATGACATGTCAATTTCGCTTAACTTTATATCGAATGTTCTTATTCTTCATTATAAATTCATTTTTATCTGAATTACCTCAGTGCCATTATTTTTCTCTTCAGTGAGTGATAGATTTCAGGTCATAAGAAAAGTTACATACGGCATTTGGATGTCTATTTCTAACAGGAGTCATTTTTGACATCACATTGTATAATATTGTTCTGGTAATACCTTGCGGTAAAGAAATCAAAGCCCAGTAGCTAGTGGAGCAGACGAACCCTTCGAAGCCCTTTGAGTGTTATCAGGGTGTGCTGTTGGTGGGGGGACCAGCCCGACACACTCACACACAACAGCAAGCAAGCAAGCAATCATTTGACGTGTTAATGTGTCGTGTCTGTCAGCGCAACACACCAGCTTCTGTCTGAGGATAACACCCAGAGGCGCCTGGGTGTTTACTAAGAGGCAACCAGTAATGTGAGTCTGTTGAAGCTACAAATGAGTTCGTCAGTAATTCAGTACATATGTGAGGCGTGTTTAGCTAGTCCACCAGCTCAGACCTGACCCTTCCAGAGGTAAAGGCACAAGAGAAAAGAGCGTCAACATCAGCTCAGAAGCTTGCCTTGCTAGAGATAATGGCACGAGGGGAGAGAAGGTCAACACAGATACACTCTTACTAACAAAGGGAGACATGATGTATGGCGACCTTGTGTGAGAGATGAAGTCGTCTTTTGAACAATATTTGGCAACAATTTGATACTAACGTTTTGCTAAGTACAGGATGCAAAACACCGAGGAAGAAGAATGTTTACATACGCTTTGATATTCCATTAACAGACAAGTGGTCAACTTTCGAAAATAATGAGATAAATCAGTCAGACGTAGGGATTATTTGTCTCCTCTGGTTATAAAAGCTGATCTTCAAATCATTTTTTTTCCTACCGTCGTCATAGTGCATGTACCATGTGATACAGTCAGGTTCCTCTGATGAAAAATTTTCCATTTGTATGAATAATCACCTTGTCATGACTGATGCATACTGGGCCACGTACTGCTATGCTAAATTGTGAGAGCATATTGTCTATTCCTGACATAGTATCATGGATGGAATTCTGATGGTCTGATGTGTCTTCCTTCATGTGTCGTGGCAGAGTCCCATACTTCTGTGATGTCTGGAGGTCACAACAGGATGGCGTCCAACAGTCTGGACCAAAGAGCTTCCAGGAGACACCCGTTGCTGCTGCTGCTGCTGCTGCTGCTGGGGATTCATCTCCTCGTCCAAGGTAAGATAAAGAGTTCCTGTGGTTTCACTTAACCTAACAATTAAATGTGCGTCAGAACGCAGGGATTGGAATCTTAATATCTAACTGGTTGCAACGCTACTAACCTAATCATTATGCATGGGTCCGCGGACATTTACTTGATATTTGATATCTAACTACTCACAGTATGAGAAATAATGTGGCATGCATCTTAAGACAAATGCTAATCATAGATGAACCAGCTGCGCTACATGAGCAAGAGAGATAATATCAGGCCTAGCTGGTCCATATATAGGTTCTATGTTGGAACTTACTTCACTCTGTTGTTATTTCTAAAGTAAGTGGATTAGGTGAGGGGAGAACAAAAGGAAGACTCTCTCTCTCTCTCTCTCTCTCTCTCTCTCTCTCTCTCTCTCTCTCTCTCTCTCTCTCTCTCTCTCTCTCTCTCTCTCTCTCTCTCTCTGGCAGCAACAGCCGGAGGGGAAAGAATGGCTGAAAAATTGTACATCTGTGAAGTAAGCCTGCATGGAACTGAACAAGATAGATCGAACGTGATAAAAACTCCCATTATAAAGATCTCACATCACTACCCCACCCTCTGCTCTACTACAGTATGTTCTTTTGGTCTGAAATGAGATAAAATGATTAATGTATACTACCTTCTACGGCCAGCCTTGAACTCAGTTTGGATCAGTTTGTGTTCTCTCTACCCGTCCTCACTATAGGCTCATATTCACAATATCCTGATCTTCACCAAGGTAGGTTCAAGGTCGACCTTTGATCTAGATTGAGTCATTCAGTGTTCACTATTCACTTCATCACTACACCCTTATCTTCAATGCCAAGGCCAAAATCACTGATATCCCTGAATGCCACTAGCCTTTGACTTAGCCATTACGGGTAAGATCAAAGGTTCATTTTTCCACACAGCGTCAGACAGGAAGACAGACAAAAAGACACACACACACACACACACACACACACACACACACACACACACACACACACACACATAACCCTCGGTGGGGTGGGATGTATCAGGTACGTTCTCGGGCCTCCTACAGGCCAACATGTTGACCTGAAAATCTCTCTCTCTCTCTCTCTCTCTCTCTCTCTCTCTCTCTCTCTCTCTCTCTCTCTCTCTCTCTCTCTCTCTCTCTCTCTCTCTCTCTCTCTCTCTCTCTCTCTCTCTCTCTCGATACTTGGATCACGCCTGACTGAACTTTCCACCTTCAAACATGAGTGTTAACCTCCAGTGAGTGTGAACGTGTCAGAGGTGCACAAATTAGTTCATTTGACCAGTGAACTTGTGAGAGCCTCTCTCTCGAGGCCTATGCCAAAGGTTGTGACCCAGCTGACCACAGTGACCGTTGGAGTTGTGACCCAGCTGACCACAGCGACCGTTGAGGTTGTGACCCAGCTGACCACAGCGACCGTTGAGGTTGTGACCCAGCTGACCACAGCGACCGTTGAGGTTGTGACCCAGCTGACCACAGTGACCGTTGAGGTTGTGACCCAGCTGACCACAGTGACCGTTGGAGTTGTGACCCAGCTGACCACAGCGACCGTTGAGGTTGTGACCCAGCTGACCACAGTGACCGTTGGAGTTGTGACCCAGCTGACCACAGTGACCGTTGGAGTTGTGACCCAGCTGACCACAGCGACCGTTGAGGTTGTGACCCAGCTGACCACAGTGACCGTTGGAGTTGTGACCCAGCTGACCACAGTGACCGTTGAGGTTGTGACCCAGCTGACCACAGCGACCGTTGGAGTTGTGACCCAGCTGACCACAGCGACCGTTGAGGTTGTGACCCAGCTGACCACAGCGACCGTTGAGGTTGTGACCCAGCTGACCACAGCGACCGTTGAGGTTGTGACCCAGCTGACCACAGCGACCGTTGAGGTTGTGACCCAGCTGACCACAGCGACCGTTGGAGTTGTGACCCAGCTGACCACAGCGACCGTTGAGGTTGTGACCCAGCTGACCACAGCGACCGTTGGAGTTGTGACCCAGCTGACCACAGCGACCGTTGAGGTTGTGACCCAGCTGACCACAGTGACCGTTGAGGTTGTGACCCAGCACCAGCACCACCAAAGCTAACCTCCGCTGACCGACGTCCCTCACCACAACCACCTTGTACCAACCAGTCTTGTACAGGTACAAGAAGTGTCCTGGACCTACTACTATCATGTCATGAACAAGCCATGAACAAGCCCACAGCTGAGGAAGGAAATAGCCTAGTCTTCCTGTAGTTATGTATATGTCATCTACTGTATCATTGTTCGCAACCAACGGGAAAATATTCATCCCTTAATGTTCACCACTAAACACTTTATATATACAACCACAGCACCACAACGTTTCAGTAAGTATGTAACTATACACTACTTGATGTCCATCATTACATTTATAATGTATCTTAGCACAATACTACCGTACATGAACCAAAATGTAACTTTATATCACTTAGTATTCAAGTAATTACTCCTAAATGTATAATGTATAAACCATAAAATATCATCTGCAGAACTTCCTGTACTATGTATACAGACTACACTCGTGTGTTTATCCAAAGCGTAGAAGTATCCAGCCCCACCTTGACCTTAAACTCAACATTCCTGTAATTCCTCATATGTTTATTTCCAACCGAATGGCTGCCTGAATTCAGCAAACCGTACTTCACTTTACTTTACTTTACACAAACATCACAGACCACATGATGTAGTGGTTATGGTGTGGTGGTTATGGTGTAGTGGTTATGGTGTAGTGGTTATGGTGTGGTGGTTATGGTGTGGTGGTTAGCGTCAGCATTACTGATCATGAATCAAGATGGACCCGGCCGGAGTCGGGCCCCTGTGGTTTAGAATCCTGGTAGCGCCAGTCGGCGGCCCACACCAACCCAGGTGTTCAATCTCCCCCGGGGCTGGTCGATAACTGGGTACCTCCTGGCTTAGGCCGGTGTAGATGCGTGTGTGTGTGTGTGTGTGTGTGTGTGTGTGTGTGTGTGTGTGTGTGTATTCCCACATAAAAGTAATTGGATGGCAGCCTCAATCTGATATATCCTACCACGTATAGACAACATATATTCCTATATGATATAAACCTGCCTAGCTTGTCCCATGCTCCTATATGGCAAGTGACTTCAGGTTGCCCTCTTCTGCCATGTTCCCTACCTTCCTCATTCCTGCTGGCGTTTGGTTAACGACCTCTAATTCATCTATCCTGCCATGGTAAGCAGCCTTCTAATTTCCTTTGTCGGTTCTTTCCACGTATTGGCGGCCAAACTTCTCAATTTCTACATAAAAAAGAGCCTAACCTTTTCATATAACACTGTCAAGCTGGGCTTTCCAGATTCCATTCAGATGGAAGCCATATCTGGTAAAGAGGCATCTGGTTCCGATGGTACAATAAAATTGGTCAATAAAAAATGTTTCCCCCTCCTTACAGAGCGTCTCAGCTCGGCTGTTTATTGCCAGCATCCTACTGAGGCTGCAAGAATTTACATATATAGGCAGCAATCCTAATAAAACTCACTTCCTACGACTCTCTCTCAACTTACAAATGAAAACCTTGTTGTACTTCAATAGGATTTTCTCTAATCTAAATATAAAACGAAAATCTATTCTTGGTAATATCTGAGAATGTCATCAAGTTTATTATTGTGTACCTTGTCTCCAGGAAGGCTCGGAGTCAACGGAAGGGGTATTGTGATGATGACCTTTGACCTGAACTGTAATGTTCAGGTCAGTGGTTATTTGTGTCACGGATGTAGTGAAGATGTGGGCGTAATGAAGTTGAACTTTAATATGACTTTTATAGAATAGGTCAAAGCCTTGTGACAGCGATGTCAAGGACGTAAAAGATAAGGATGTCCTGCCCAATGAAGTTCAAGTCAAAAGGCTAATGGTACTGAGGATGTAGTGAAGATGTAGTGTGGAAAATATGAGGATAGACTGGAGACGGCAATGATCTGACTGACTGTAGGGTTTCAAGTTCAAGACAAGGCAAGACTGATGATGATGAGAGCGTAGCGAATCATGCAGTTTAGTGAAGACTAGTGTTGTGACCCGACACCAAAAAGATCCAAGCTAGGATCACAGTCGACCAAAGAAGTTAGTGTTTATTAGCACATTAACATTAAGGCTCCGCGCACAGGTCACTTATTCACTGACCGTGGAGAAAGCGACGTAATCTTTCTTCCCACTAATAACGAGCAAGATATCCATTCATCTGCCAAAAGAAAAAAAAAACATTTTTCATGATTACTTGTATTTACAAAAGGAATATGAATGTGTTTGTGATATTTGATAAGTTCTGTATCCAAGTGATGTACGCACAGAAAATGTTCAAGGTATATTTTTACAGCCAATGACATACAATTCAACACGATCCTACTGAGATGAGCCGCTGTCCTACCTTCCAGCAGACTCTCTCACACCCTCATCTTGAGAACGGTGGCCGTAAAGTAGCGTAAGACCTTCCAGCCTGGAGTATGTGCTACGCTAGTACGCGATAAAGGGCTGGAGGCTGTTCGTCGGTGTAAGGGCGTCGTGTATCAGACGTTGGCTTTTCAGCCTTATTGTTTCCCCCTGTAATTCTGCAACCAGCCTCTGGACGACATAGTCGTATGAAATGTAACTAAAAGAATTGGAAAATGAAAAAGAATTGAACATTGGAACAACGGTAACAGGAGACTTGGTGTTCCATGATGAGTTTACTTGTTGCTGTGCCTTGCAAACTGTGGTAGAAACAGGACAGCAAAGCAGAAGGCACCTCCCCATCCACCTCTCCCTCCGGCTCAACTTCTAGCAGGTAAAAGTTGAGAGAGGAAATACTTGCCGTTGAGTAAATATCCATGACCATGGAGAAGCTCAGAGAAAATGTGAACAAGATAAACTCTATAAATCTGTCTAGGAAAACAAAAAGTTTAGAAAGCAAAGAACAATAGGAATCATGTTTTGCTGAAAATTGCAAAAGAAACGTTAAAGAAATTTAGAGTTGCATTAGAGACAAAAGAGTTTTTATTCTGTTAATTGGTTCATTACTCTCAGAAAATGGAGACTTGGCTCAAGGCAATGAAGTCATGTCAAGGATATGATATATAAGTTATCTTCATCCGTGCCTGCAGGATACACTTCGTGCTCCAGAGGTTATCCCTCTGATAGCAAAAGTGGACAGACACTTTTGAAACATTTTGGCATACAAGGTTAAGTTATAATATCATCATTAAACTGAATTAAAGTAAGTAAAATGGCAAGTCCTGATGGGCTTTATGCGTGAACATTGAAAAGAAACCACAGGAATGGAAATTTATCAGTAAAACACCAAGATTTATGGTAAAAGTAAGACATTTCTGTCCGGAAATCATCACTTAAGTAGCCGGAAGTCAGTCGTGGGCAAACCTGTGGAAACCATCAGTCGAGTCGATATCACAGTGTTGATCATAGTGAGGAGGAGCATGTGATCAAACATGCCCAACTTGTTTCCCCCTACGCCGTCTTTATGTCTGATGAATATGCTCGACTTTGTTGATGTCATAATCAACATCTGTTATGAAAACAGAACAGCTGATATCATATATTCAGATTTTCAGAAAGCAATTGATAAAGTCCCGCATCAGAGATTACCTGTAAAAGTCGTCACACTGTATGTAGATTGTGTTGTACTTCGATGGTGAAAAAATGGGTGTCTGGCCGTGAATGATTAGTGACAATGGTCAGGTGTATAATAGTTAGACGTAACAAAAGGCGCACTGCAGGGATCAGTTCTGGGACAGGTTCTATTTCCGATACATATCAGTGTCACTGAAAATGGGCTAATATGAAAGATATCACAGTTCATAGATATGGGGGAAATGAGGCGATAGCACAGGTGACAAATGAATATTGATAAATCTAGTCTTACACATCGAAAGTAAATCGAGAAGAGGTAATTTGTGAATTCTGTTGAACCACGTAAGCTATAAGGTTCATAAGTAAAGCATTCAAGTTTAAGAATCTGATCTTTACTCTTTACAAATCCCTGTTGCATCCCCACTTTGAATAATATGTTCACCTGTGGCCACTCTTCTTAGAAAAAAGCCAAAAACAGAATGATACAAACTACCTCTTCGAAAGAGTTGTTAACATATGAAATGCTTTGCCAGTGACATAGTACCTGAAAGTAACACCAGTTTCTCTGTTTAAAGAAAAGACAAGACGAATGCTTAATTTTAAGTCCACCTCTGACTATATTTGTGCCTCCGTAGATGTAAAGTCTCCATTTATTTCTCCTGTTTTTAACTCTTTCTTCCGTCACAAATAGTTTTTAAAAGGTCGCGTTCGGATTTTGATGTTTGCATTCTTTCGTATTCCTTTGCATTCGTAAGTTTTCTTTTCAAAGATCTAACCAAAGAATCTATTACCCACTTCCTGCCCCATATGATCCCCAATTCTTGTCTAATCTCAACCGTCTCCTCCCATCCTCATCCACTTGACCCTCCTTTCCTGTTCCAAATGCCTTTCCAGGCGCGGAGAGTATCCAAGTCCTAGAGTTCCAGAAGGATGGGGTAGCTTCCTGGTGGACAGTGGCTGAATACCAAGGCAAACTGGACCGCAGTTGGAAGATGGACTCCCTCACCTTGTGCGCCCGCTTCAAGATCTTTTTCCTGCACAGCCGCGGCACCTTCTTCATGCTGGGGGACAGCGTCGATAACCTGCACTTCCAGCTGAAAGGCGGTCAGTACAGGACCTGCGTGTGTCGGGGCAGTAATCAGACAAGGGGCCAGGGGATATACGTTAAGGGAAAACCAATACATATGCACATTTGTTTTTGTGTGTGCAAGGAATATATATATATATATATATATATATATATATATATATGTATGTATGTATATATATATATATATATATATATATATATATATATATATATATATATATATATATATATATATATATATATATATATATATTCTTTTTTTTATACATATTTGCCATCTCCCGCGTTAGCGCTAAGAAATAGGACTGAGCCCAAGAGGGGAAATCCTCACTTGGCCTCCTTCTGTGTTCCTTCTTTTGGAAAAGTAAAAAACTGGAGGGGAGGATTTCCAGCCTCCCGCTCCTTCTCCTTTTAGTCGCCTTTTACGACACGCAGGGAATACGTAGGAGGTATGCTTTCTCCCCTATCACAAGGGAAAAACCGTTGTCTCAAACAAGCCAAAGATTGCAATTTTAGAGACAGAGAAGACGAGGAATGGGATATGATATATGAAGCTGACCATTAAGAAAACAAAATATTATCTGAGCCAAGCTTGACCTGGGGCAGGAGACACGAGCCAACAAGGGTGGGATGTACGAAAATCCACTTCATGAGACTTCACTAGAAGGGGAAGAACTGAGGAACAGTGAGTGAGGTACAGAGTTCTGCGACTGACTATATGTTGACGGTGTTCGACAGAGCTGTGGTTGGACCGCGTGAGGCCAGTGATCGCCCATCGTTGGCAGTTCCAGGTGATCAAGGACAGACTGAGAGCCTACAGGTGAGTGCTGACCCAAATGAATATTCAATACCTGTGAATCTTTAGCCATACTCACAGTAAATTCCTGACTGGTATTTCCACGAACCTGATCTTGGGTCGACATTGATCTAGTCTGTCAATTCACACCAGAAAGTTTTAGTATTTGCTGTGTAACTTTGGCTCTCTACATCCTAATGGGTCTTCCTGCCTTTCTCTCTTTGTCTCTTTCTATGTTTTTCTGTCTTCACCTGCTCCTGTCAATGCCATAATCTTCTACCCTCCTCCTCCTCTTCCTCCTCCTCCTCCTTCGTCTCTCATGTTGCAGGTGGTATCACATATGCTTCACATACGACCACCTGAAGCACCTGTACAACACCTACATCGACGGGGAGCTCGTCTACGAGTTGACTTACAACGTAGGACGCCCAGTCTACGGCGACTATGCTGTCCTTGGCCAGTCTGATGATGTTTACAAGAGCTTCAGCGGCAATCTGTCTCAGGTGAGACCTCCCCCGTGGTCCAGCACAATCAGTGGGCTCTACTCACTCTAGATGTCTCGGGCTCTCGTCAAAGGTTCTCATGACACACTGTAGAGGATTAGAATGTTTCCATAAAACTTCTGGGATTTGTAATGCTTCTCGTGAGATTCGGTCAATTATCATCTCATCGCGAAAGATATAAGAATCTAT
Source organism: Panulirus ornatus (assembly GCF_036320965.1). NCBI lineage: Eukaryota > Metazoa > Arthropoda > Malacostraca > Decapoda > Palinuridae > Panulirus > Panulirus ornatus. Next base: position 15,909,827 of record NC_092265.1, on the reverse strand, counting down.
AGAATTGTAAGGCTTCAATGAAACCTTCTGGATCTTGTAAGGCTAAATTTGAACTACATATATATATATATATATATATATATATATATATATATATATATATATATATATATATATATATATATATATATATATATATATATGTGTGTGTGTGTGTGTGTGTGTGTGTGTGTATGTGTGTCTATAAAGATGATCAAAAGCCTAAGTTGGGCAAAGGCTGTGGAAACCTTCCGTATCTTATAAGTGTTTTAAGAGTTATAGAAGAATCTGAGCTATTGTAAAGTATCTATAGTCATCATATTTTGTGGAAATACCGGGACAGTCTTGCACCCGTGTAGTTTTTGGGAGGAAAGTCTTAGTTCTGCAGGTCTTCAGCAAAAATATTAGTTATGTGAAGGTTTTATCAAAATTCTGTTTTTTCTTATGTTCATTGAAACAACTGTGTCAAGATTGCCAGAATTCTGCACATCAAAGCATGTTAACATTTACCTCTAAAAGGAAAGAAAAGAAAAAAGAATTTTCCTTAGACTTAAGCGAACATGATTTTTCTTTTAATGTTAATTGAGACGTCACGGAGGGAAATGCAAGAATTTTGGAGAGAGGGGCGAGTATGCAGTCTGTTGGGGATGAGAGGGCCAAGGATGTGAGTCAGTTGTTGTTCGCCGATGATACAGCTATGGTGGCTGATTTGAGTGAGAAACTGCAGAAGTTGGTGACTGAGTTTGGAAAAGTGGGTGAAAGGAGAAAGTTGAGAGTAAATGTGAATAAGATGAAGGCTAATAGGTTCAGTAGGGTTGAAGGACTGGTTAATTGGGATGTAAGTTTGAATGGAGAAAAATTGGAGGAAGTGAAGTGTTTTCGATATCTGGGAGTGGACTTAGCAGCAAAGGAAGCATGGAAGTGGAAGTGAATTACAGGATGGGGGAGAGGGCGAATGTTCTGGGAGCGATGAAGAATGTGTGGAAGGAGAGAACATTATCTCGAAGAGCAAAAATGGGTATATTTGAAGGAAAAGTAGTTCCCACAATGTTATATGGTTGCGAGGCATGGGCTATAGATAGGGCTGTACGGAGGAGGGTGATGTGTTGGAAATGAGATGTTTGAGGACAATATGAGGTGTTAGGTAGTTTGATCGAGTAAGTAATGAAATGGTAAGAGAGATGTGTGGTAATAAAAAGAGCGTGGTTGAGAGACCAGAAGAGGGTTTGTTGAAATGGTTTGGTCACATGGAGAGAATGAGTGAGGAAAGATTGACAAAGAGGATATATGTGTCAGAGGTGGAGGGAACGAGGAGAAGTGGGAGACCAAATTTTAGGTGGAAAGATGGAGTGAAAAAGATTTTGAGCAATCGGGGCCTGAACATACAGCAGGGTGAGAGGTATGCAAGGAACAGAGTGCATTGGAACGATGTGGTATACTGGGGTTGACGTGCTGTCAATGGACCGAACCAGGGCATGTGAAACGTCTGGGGTAAGCCAAGGAAAGGTCGAAAGGGGAGCTGTGGTTTCGGTGCATTACACACGACAACTAGAGACTGAGTGTGAACTAATGTGGCCGTTTTATCTGTTTGTTTTCCTGGCGCTACCTCGCTGAAGCAGGGGATAGCGATGCCGTTTCCTGTGGGACGGGGTAGCGCCAGGAATGGATGAAGGCAAGCATGAATATGTAGGTATGTATATATATATATATATATATATATATATATATATATATATATATATATATATATATATATATATATTATCCCTGGGGATAGGGGAGTAAGAATACTTCCCACGTATTCCCTGCGTGTCGTAGAAGGCGACTAAAAGGGGAGGGAGCGGGAGGCTGGAAATCCTCCCCTCTCGTTTTTTTTTAATTTTCCAAAAGAAGGAACAGAGGGGGCCAGGTGAGGATATTCCAAAAAAGGCCCAGTCCTCTGTTCCTAACGCTACCTCGCTAACGCGGGAAATGGCGAATGTACATGTATGTATATGTGCCTGTATGGGCGTTTATGTATATATGCCAAGCATACTGTGACCATTCACTTTCCTGTAGGCTAAGAAAAGGCCGCGAATATTCTTACATTCAGTATCTAAGTCTACTGACAGCATTAGAATAATGTGGCATGCATTCTAACACACCTGTTAATAATAACTAAACATCCTAATTCACAAGTGTAAGGGAAACTTTACTTAATGCACTTGAACATCAAAACAAGCAATCCACTGTAATACCTGCCGCGCAGCATAATACTGATTAGCGTCTTTGCTTAATTTCTGGTTGTAAAAGTTCACTCAAGGGAGCATCAGGTGGTTACACATGTCCTTAAGATATAATCTTACTTTTTGTAGACGAACAGCTGTACGGGAATCCGGGCGTGCGGCAGTCCTTGCTCAGTGACGGGCCACGTTCCCCAGGTCAGGTCGGCCAATACGTGCACTATTCACATGCAGCTCTGTGCGCCCAGCGTACGTCCTTAGTAATAGTTCACTGTTCCGTCCACACACTGTTGAGGTTCACTCTCGGCCCCTATTGATGCTAGGCCCATGCTAGCTCTCGACGCCTACTGTTGACATTCATCCCCAACTGTTGTCACTCGGTCCCTACTCTTGCCCTGTTGGAATTGAAGTTATCAGTGTCTCTTGTAGACACATTATCGGTCCGTTATCCTCGCAGGGGGCGCGAGCCTTGCACACTATATAAAGACATCCTGTGTAACAGAGCGAGGTATGGCTTACCGTGATTCGTGGTAAATGTTAGCGTTATGCCCCCCGGGCTGGACAAACTGTCTGTATCGTCGTTGGATACTCACTGATCCTCGTCTCTGTTCTGAGTAATGTAGGAAGCCATTCGTTGTATTACCAAGGCAATCAGTTCCGTTTCCTTGATCAGTTACTCCACCAGTTCACTTTTTCACTTTTCCACATTTTCGTTGTCACTTTATCACCTTCTATTTCTAATCACATTTTCTCACCATGTGAACACACGAATATTATAATCTCAAGCTTATTCTATCCTATAGGGGACTTGCCATGGATAATGACAGGTCTCGTAAGTTTAACACTTTTACTATTTACTTGGTTACAAACTTGATACAAACTTTTAATGAACTTAAACGTTGTCACTTCTATTATTCTTACAATCTGAAGTTTTATTCACTATTAACTAAACAATTTGACAAGAATATCTTTCTTGGGTAATATCTCGATGCGTGAGTGAGGTGTGGGATGACCACGTGATACCATAGTTCATAACCCTGGAAACAAAGGATGCACTGAGGTCAGCCACACACACACACATAAGGGATTCTGTAAGAGCTCCAGGAAGAGGCTTACTTAAGTAAGAACTCGAACTGTATTTCTTTAGGGCTTCAAAAACTTCATCCTGTGCTGGAGGAGTTTTAGAAAAAGCAAGATAAGTTCCGTAAAAGATATGACAGAAATGTCAGGCCAGAAAATATTTACCACAAATGAAGCTTCTATCATGGCTTTGATATCATTTTGATTATTAGTAGTAATAGTTGTACTACTACTATTACTACTACAACTACTACTGCTACTTATAATCATATTATTATCATTATCATTATTTTTATTGTTACTATCAGTATTATCATTATCATTACCATTACTATTGTCATTATCATTATTATTATTATTATTATTATTATTATTATTATTATTATTATTATTATTGTTATTATTATTATTGTCATTACTATCGTTATTATTATTATTATCATTACTATCGTCATTATTATTATTATCATTACTATCGTCATTATTATCATTTTCATTATAATCTTCATCATTGATTATATCATTATCATTAATACTGCCACTTGAAGATTGGTGCAGAATTCGGCACAGACTATGATAAAAGGCTCAGTGGAGGTTCTCGTGCATGACAATGTAATCTCATATCATTCAAACACTGAGTTGTTTGATGTTATGTGTGAAGTTATGTTCCTCTGGCGACGTCCTAGGGAAAACTAGACTTTCATAGAAGGCTGTGGCGAGGTTTAGCGCCTCGAGGGTTCTAAATGGAGTCTTACAAGGAAGACAGAAAAAATTGTCACAAAAGTCGTAACTGTACAAGGGTTCGAACACCCTGAGTTCCTCTAGATTCTAGCATTTCAGAGACAGTTGTGTCTAGGGTAAAGTTATGGCTTGTGAAGGATCTTAACCCTCAGATGTGGACGTTGCACTACTATAACGATCGTGAGTGTTAGAGTTAGTGACTCATACCATAACGTACATCACTCAAAAGCTGCCATACTTGCTATGGCTGAGACTGGAGGTAATGCTTAAACTCTCTTGAGCAATTTTATGGTCCAGATTCTTTCCTTTATAGATACTTTGAGCGAAGCTTGATATAAACGAAAGCTTAATTTCTTTTTTCAACTACATCAAAACACGTCAAGTATGAGGGGGATACTGTAGTAAATCATACAGTATATGTCAACGTAACCCAGACTACCTAATTCCCTCACTCTTGCCTCTTGGTAGAACAAACAATCATTCCCCTTACACGTAAACAAACGCAGCTGCGAACGGTCTTTACCTCTCTCTCTCTCTTTGTTCTCTGGTACATAATTGCGTCACACTAAAAATGACGGTTAGAGTTGACTTCGTTAAGGCAATTTCAGAATAAGGACGTGAGAAAACAATGACGCCTAACCATCTTTAGAATTCTGTCAGCAACCAAGAGATGTTAAAGGCTGCTGATGCCTTCTGCTTCCTGTACTATGCCTTTACTAGTTATATTAGCTCACCTGATCCAACCGTCTGTGAGCCATCAGAGGCCAGTAAGCGGGCAAGATGACACAGTAAGAATAAGTAACGGTTAACAGTAACAAGATAAGAGTTCCGGGCCTCGGGGTATGGGTTACACACACTGGGTAACATGCCAAGTAACAGAATATTCTTTGATGTCACACAGAGAAACAAACCTGGTTACGAAAAATAATTTTTCTTAAAACTGTGTATCTTAATTACAGCACGGGGAAGTAAAACATATATATACACACCTTCACGGTAAAGATGATGAAGAAAAAATAGGAGCAACACGCTGGCACGGCTCCCAGCGTCGGAGGCAATTAAGAGGGACTTCCAGCAAAAAATAACTCACACATGGAACCTGCTCGTGTACCACTCTCTGGAACGAAATAGGATAAGATAAAAAAGGTTACGCCAACAGGTCGATAGCACTGCAATAAGGACAATTTCAGAATGAGGACGTGAGAAAAACAATGATTAATAATAACAACAGTTATACAAAGAAAGAGATCCATTCCTCATTGGAGCAACACAATAGTTAACCACATCAAGTAGTTGTTGATATAATTGTATAACATTCAAATTACTGGTATTCGGCAGTTTTAACTTCGGGTCACTGACTAGGTAGCTAAACCAACTGTGTTAGATGATAGGACAGACAGTTAAAATATATCATTCATCTCTGACCTTGAGAAGTTAGTGATTTAATTAATCTAATCAATATCATCTTGTGAGTATGATACTGAACAATCATCCTGCCTACCTGTGCTCTGGAGGACGTTACGTTAGATCTAACCAGGGTTACCTCACATGAGCGTCTGACCGAGACTCACTTGTGACCAGCGAGACCATCTGTACTCACAGTTGGGATCTGGAGGTGTGGTCCTCCTCCTGCACAGCTGCATGTTGGTTGTAGGTCATCACTGAGGCGGTAGGGCACGTCATGACGGTTAGAGGATTGAGAACGGAACCAACCTCCTGCCTCTTGACTGTATTGTGGTCCGGCAAAACACTAGATAGATGCCACTGCCTCTTGACTGTATTGTGGCCCGGCAAAACACTAGATAGATGCCACTGCCTCTTGACTGTATTGTGGTCCGGCAAAACACTAGATAGATGCCACTGCCTCTTGACTGTATTGTGGCCCGGCAAAACACTAGATAGATGCTACTGAAGGAGGAGAGAAAGGAGAGCAATTGATGTGGGAGTATACATGAGAAAGACAGATAACAGGGGGCCTGATTGGCTCACGACTGGGTTGTCTGGTTGAAAAAAAAAAAATGGGTTTAACTTGACAAGAATATGTAATTCTGCTCAGCAGCTTTTTAAGCTATCACCGACTCCCCGCTACTGCGTCACTGTAGTAGTGCTGAGGGTTGTAAAAGTCAACACCGCTCGACAATACTGTTGGCACATCTGGATTTTCGAGTAGCAGGTAGTATACGGCAGCCGCTGTGCGGCGGTGAGGTGGAGGGGAGGTCAGCACGCTGCAGGCGTAGTGTGCTTTTGGAGTGCTCATGGCGGAGTATGGCTAAAGACGTGGTTGGCTTCTGTTAGAGGCTGATAGAGGATGGAGCGCCGAGGGTGTTTGTTAATGGGACAAAGGCGCGAGCTGTCAGTTGGTTGTTTGGGCTCTCAGCCTACTGACAGCCAGGATCATTAAGGCCATCAACGTCAATTTACGACCACCAACCGAAAAACACTAACGCCTTCGTCAGATGTTAAGGATAATTCTAGGACCACATACGTTCTCCAAGGCTTGGGGGTATATGTATCTGACGATCACGTAACGAAAACTCTTTCTGGATCTAATTACTTTGAAGCTTGGGAATGAGACCGTCTGATATAGTGGAACCAACACCAGCAAGTTCATATATCACGGAAGAACTGTGGTTACTTCATGCAGGCTGGTACCATAGGTTGACTCTTACAGGAACTAATCTATTGCAAAGTTATGGCACAAAGCGCTACACACACATACGTACGTAAACGACATTAGTTACACAGATTCATGTGGCAACTCAGTAGGCTAGAAAAAAAATAAGGGTAAATATAAGAAGTAAATGCCTACATAAATCCTGCAATCCAACATAGGAAGAGGGAAGTCTCCTTACCATAGGGTCGAGTGTGTGAACGCGACAAAGTGCTATGTTACGATCGCTCTTGTGCTACTGTATGTAGGACAGATTTGTCTACGCTGAGCGTGGCGGCAGAGGTGACAGCTGTTCCTGAAAATATAACAATCGTCCGATGGCAAATGAAAAATTTACTGATAAGGGAAAACTGAAACTTTTAGCGTGACGAGGCCCATGAATATTTAAACACAAACATTTTTGCATAACTATTGATAATGTATCATGTGCCTATATATAGATAGAGTCAACCTCGATATGAAAGAAGTGTATATTTCATGTCATTTTCATGAAAGTTGTCCTGGACTGGCGAGTGAGTATAACTATCATTTTCAGTGTCCTTGTACAATCATCATCGCAATGGTCCCTCTCTGGATCCACTATCTCTCTTAATGCTCAGTGGACAAGATGTGTGCTGGTAGTTTTCCTGTTCTTAATTAACAGCACAGATGTGAACATAGTCTGTATGCAACACGAACCGCTAACCACAGAAGTAAAAATAAGTAATACTTTCTAACAACCTCAACAACTGCTAGGTGTTCCCTCTCAACCAATGGAGCAGTTCTTCTCGGCTTGAGTTGTTTGCTGTGGTACATGTATATGGGGGAAAATTCAGTATCCTTCTCTTACTGGAGTGGGCCAGCCCGGATCCCTTCACTGGACGCGTCAGGACGAGATACAGACTGCTTGGCCTCGTCCGAAGTGTAGGTTGTTTGTGCATATATCTCTTCAGAATGACGAAAACCTTCTTCGTATGTGCTCGCCTTGAACACAGCTGAGTAGCGTACTTCTTCAATCGATTACATGATAACCCGCAAAACCCAGAGAAACCTCTCATGCCTTTCAGAAGTGGGTACAGGAACTTCCTATACCTTCTTAATACTAACAGTGACCTCTTCCTCCCACGGTGTGACCTGAGAACTGCACATCAGTGACAGTATGTTCCTGGAGTCGGTGAAGCACACGACCTATAATTTTCCATTTGCTCCGCTATTCCGCTCAGTAACTTCCTCATGCAGCGGGTGAATGTAGCGGACGAATTTGATCAACCAAATGGCGTGACCTTACACCCCCATAACCGAAGGTGTAGTAAAAGCTAAGGCCTTGCGGCTTTCAAGATGATGGAGAATTTGGTAGAATCTTCTTTACCAGATCTAGTTTGGAGGAATGCTTGAATTAACTAGTCTATCAAATATAGCATGCTGGCCACATCGAAGTTCGAAGTCGGAGGCGACAGCGTTAAATTGCCGGCAGTCCACACATACACAGACTCCACCATCCTGCTTCTGGACGACTACCAGAGGCTTACAGGAAGCTGAAGCAGAAAATCATACAACGCCAGCATCCTCGATTTCACTTAATCTTACGGACGACAGCGCGCAATAACTACTGTAGTATCGGGTAGGGCTTAATGTACAGGAGTCTGGCTACTTAATCCAGTACTTTGTGTGTGTCTGAGAAACACGTCCACGTCTCGTGCTGTTTGCTGAGGTGGGTGGTAACCCTCACGTCTGCAACCGCTTCTTTCTATTTACTCGGGGTACATAGTGCCTCTCTTGGCTCGTCTCATTAAGAAATAACTACTGCTACGGCGACCACTGTCGTAGAGCCAGACTGAAAATGCCTCTTGGCCAACTCTAAGTTTGGTGCTGGTGGGTCGTGGGGCTAAATACAATACGTACCCTCCACTCCAGCTGCGGTTTGCTGTACATCTTCAGGATATCAGTGTGGAATCTCGTGTTCTAATTCGTGTAATAATCACATCATCAGGAGAGACACAAGAGAGATATATAACAGTTGGTTGATATACAACGAAACATGTTATCGCATGTTTACCAAATGGCGTCCTACCTACGTCTCTTCGTTGTATATCAACTGACTGTTATATTTCACTCTTGTTTCTCCCCTGATGGTGTGATGATTACACGAAATTGCACTTGGGAACTATCGTGTTTCATTTTCCCTGTGGACTCATAGGAATATATATATATATATATATATATATATATATATATATATATATATATATATATATATATATATATATATATATATATATATATATATATATATATATATATATATATATATATATATATGATATATATATATATATATATATATATGACTGATGATTGGGAATACCTGGTTTAAAAAGCGAGATATACATAAGTATACTTATGTAAGTAGGAGAGATGGCCAGAGAGCGTTATTGGATTACGTGTTAATTGACAGGCGTGCGAAAGAGAGACTTTTGGATGTCAATGTGCTGAGAGGTGCAACTGGAGGGATGTCTGATCATTATCTTGTGGAGGCTAAGGTGAAGATTAGTATGGGTTTTCAGAAAAGAAGAGTGAATGTTGGGGTGAAGAAGGTGCTGAGAGTAAGTGAGCTTGGGAAGGAGACCTGTGTGAAGAAGTATCAGGAGAGACTGTGTACAGAATGGAAAAAGGTGAGAACAATGGAAGTAAGGGGAGTGGGGGAGGAATGGGATGTATTTAGGGAATCAGTGATGGATTGCGCAAAAGATGCTTGTGGCATGAGAAGAGTGGGAGGTGGGCTGTTTAGAAAGGGTAGTGAGTGGTGGGATGAAGAAGTAAGAGTATTAGTGAAAGAGAAGAGAGAGGCATTTGGACGATTTTTGCAGGGAAAAAATGCAATTGAGTGGGAGAAGTATAAAAGAAAGAGACAGGAGGTCAAGAGAAAGGTGCAAGAGGTGAAAAAAAGGGCAAATGAGAGTTGGGGTGAGAGACTATCAGTAAATTTTAGGGAGAATAAAAAGATGTTCTGGAAGGAGGTAAATAGGGTGCGTAAGACAAGGGAGCAAATGGGAACTTCAGTGAAGGGCGTAAATGGGGAGGTGATAACAAGTAGTGGTGATGTGAGAAGGAGATGGAATGAGTATTTTGAAGGTTTGTTGAATGTGTCTGATGACAGAGTGGCAGATATAGGGTGTTTGGGTCGAGGTGGTGTGCAAAGTGAGAGGGTTAGGGAAAATTATTTGGTAAACAGAGAAGAGGTAGTAAAAGCTTTGCGGAAGATGAAAGCCGGCAAGGCAGCAGGTTTGGATGGTATTGCAGTGGAATTTATTAAAAAAGGGGGTGACTGTATTGTTGACTGGTTGGTAAGGTTATTTAATGTATGTATGACTCATGGTGAGGTGCCTGAGGATTGGCGGAATGCGTGCATAGTGCCATTGTACAAAGGCAAAGGGGATAAGAGTGAGTGCTCAAATTACAGAGGTATAAGTTTGTTGAGTATTCCTGGTAAATTATATGGGAGGGTATTGATTGAGAGGGTGAAGGCATGTACAGAGCATCAGATTGGGGAAGAGCAGTGTGGTTTCAGAAGTGGTAGAGGATGTGTGGATCAGGTGTTTGCTTTGAAGAATGTATGTGAGAAATACTTAGAAAAGCAAATGGATTTGTATGTAGCATTTATGGATCTGGAGAAGGCATATGATAGAGTTGATAGAGATGCTCTGTGGAAGGTATTAAGAATATATGGTGTGGCAGGCAAGTTGTTAGAAGCAGTGAAAAGTTTTTATCGAGGATGTAAGGCATGTGTACGTGTAGGAAGAGAGGAAAGTGATTGGTTCTCAGTGAATGTAGGTTTGCGGCAGGGGTGTGTGATGTCTCCATGGTTGTTTAATTTGTTTATGGATGGGGTTGTTAGGGAGGTAAATGCAAGAGTCTTGGAAAGAGGGGCAAGTATGAAGTCTGTTGGGGATGAGAGAGCTTGGGAAGTGAGTCAGTTGTTGTTCGCTGATGATACAGCGCTGGTGGCGGATTCATGTGAGAAACTGCAGAAGCTGGTGACGGAGTTTGGTAAAGTGTGTGGAAGAAGAAAGTTAAGAGTAAATGTGAATAAGAGCAAGGTTATTAGGTACAGTAGGGTTGAGGGTCAAGTCAATTGGGAGGTGAGTTTGAATGGTGAAAAACTGGAGGAAGTGAAGTGTTTTAGATATCTGGGAGTGGATCTGTCAGCGGATGGAACCATGGAAGCGGAAGTGGATCATAGGGTGGGGGAGGGGGCGAAAATTTTGGGAGCTTTGAAAAATGTGTGGAAGTCGAGAACATTATCCCGGAAAGCAAAAATGGGTATGTTTGAAGGAATAGTAGTTCCAACAATGTTGTATGGTTGCGAGGCGTGGGCTATGGATAGAGTTGTGCGCAGGAGGATGGATGTGCTGGAAATGAGATGTTTGAGGACAATGTGTGGTGTGAGGTGGTTTGATCGAGTAAGTAACGTAAGGGTAAGAGAGATGTGTGGAAATAAAAAGAGCGTGGTTGAGAGAGCAGAAGAGGGTGTTTTGAAATGGTTTGGGCACATGGAGAGAATGAGTGAGGAAAGATTGACCAAGAGGATATATGTGTCGGAGGTGGAGGGAACGAGGAGAAGAGGGAGACCAAATTGGAGGTGGAAAGATGGAGTGAAAAGGATTTTGTGTGATCGGGGCCTGAACATGCAGGAGGGTGAAAGGAGGGCAAGGAATAGAGTGAATTGGAGCGATGTGGTATACAGGGGTTGACGTGCTGTCAGTGGATTGAATCAAGGCATGTGAAGCGTCCGGGGTAAACCATGGAAAGCTGTGTAGGTATGTATATTTCCGTGTGTGGACGTGTGTATGTACATGTGTATGGGGGGGGTTGGGCCATTTCTTTCGTCTGTTTCCTTGCGCTACCTCGCAAACGCGGGAGACAGCGACAAAGTCTAAAAAAAAAAAAAAAAAAAAAAAAATATATATATATATATATATATATATATATATATATATATATATATATATATATATATATATATATATATATATATATATATATATATATATATATATATATATATATATATATATATTTCGAGGTTGAATCTTGGGCTGGGCAAACCTGGCGTATATTCGTGGGTTTTATCTGTGTGTGACAAAAGACACTGTGTATCAAATAATGCGGTCTGTGGTAACCATTGGCGCTTAAATGGTAACATCTGCAAAATGCATAAATGAATGACAAAGATTGCATAACCTCGTCCACGCTGGGAGCCGGCCGTTCGTAAATGCAATGAATTCATATCAGGGTGGTAGTGTGCTCCTGCACATAAAATTACCTAACTCGAAATGGTGATCTTCTAACATAAACCAACTGTGTAACATTCAGAAAAGATAGTAAGTTACCAAAGATAGTTAACGCATTACCAAAGATAGTTAATGCATTACCAAAGATAGTTAATGCATAAACAAAGATATTTAACGCATTACCAAAGATATTTAATTCGTTACCAAATACAATTAACGCGTTATATACGAACTTAAAAAACCGGACACTATTGATAATGAAACCACAACAAATGGATTGGTAAGTGGGGTGGTCTCGTCCAGCAGAACATTTCCAGCAACAAAACAGGTGACGTGAGATGTGAAACTCGCATGGCCTTTATAAGCATGAGGACAGAAGCATCGTGTAATTCTCCTACATTAAACTCTAATAAATTTTGTCGTATAGATGAACAAGGAAGGTTAAGTATTGCCAGCTTGAACATAACGTCATGAATGATTAGAATTATCTAGACAATGAAAGTATGAGATAAGATGACAAAGGTTAAAGATCTAGGGAATATGGTGAGTGTAGAAATGATCATCTTCACAAACCTGACACTGATTGACCTGTTGTATACGTCCGCAGGTCAACGTCTGGGACTATGTGCTGAGCGGGGAGACGATAGCGGCGATGGCTGCCTGCGAGACCGACCCTCAGGGTAACTACGTCTCGTGGGAGGGCAGATGGAAGCTCTCCAACCTCACCGTGTACCAAGTCCCTCTCCAGTCCTTCTGCCAGAAGACCACAGACTCCGTCTACTTTTGGTTCCCGAGGACGCCAAAGGCGCTTGCATTCTACCTCTGCGAGGCGCTCGGTACTCACCTCCCTCTGCCGACTACCATGGACGAAGTGCATGATTATTTCCACCTCTCTGACCAGGCTTGGCCCGACGAACCCACTTCGTGGAGAGATAACTTGTGGACTTCAATTACTGACGCCCAGGACGAGGGCGCCTGGATCACACACTACGACAACGAACTCGCCCCAACACCCGTCTGGAAGGACGGAGAACCTAATGGTATTTTCTTCGAGAATTGTGCTATGATTGAACCTATCGGCGTAGCGGATATCGACTGCCTCACCAATCGCAGATGTGTTGTGTGTGAGTTTCCTAAATTGCAGATTTTCTCGTTTCTCGGAACCTGTGAGCTGGAGCTCCGAAACGTCTACTTCACCGCCTACCAGGAAGAGCTGGGAGGCCTTATTTTCAAGGGGTACGGTGAGTACCACATTCGTAAACAAGGAGAGGAATGGTTGTGGGTCAACGTCGTGAAGAATAAGACTTTAGCCAGACTAGACGTCAATGCTCCCCATGGCATGCCCATGGGACGTCGCGTCTGGCACCTTGAGACAACAGTCTGTAGCCAGACGGAAGGTGCACGAACCCTCGTCCTCACACCATGCCCATACAACAGCTACACTTGTGATGATGCCACATGTATACCCCTCGAGTATCGATGTGACCTGAAGTACGACTGTCTTGACCGCAGCGATGAAAGTAACTGTGACATCATCAACAAGGCCGAGGACTACAAGAATGATCTGCCACCGAGACTCAGTGACGAAAAATACGCCCTGAGTTTACCAGTGATCGTGAAGATGGGTATCGAGTCTGTTACTGTCTACACAACACAGATGACTATGCATCTGTCGTACGAGATTCAGATGACGTGGTTCGACAACCGCCTCACGTTCCTCAACCTGAAGACTAACAACAGCCTCAACAAGGTGCCCTTCACTAGCATGATGGAGCTCTGGTCGCCCACCGTTGGGTTCATTAACACAGAGGGACACCAGCACACGACGGTAGATGTAGAGACTTCACTATACCTCCAGCGGCTGCAGCCACCTTCAGAGAGGGACAGAAGCTCCCCAGGAGAAGGTAAGATTCCATACTGTACATGATGACAAGATTCCTCTATCATCAACACTCGACGGGTTTATACATAGTGTAAGTCCTGTCTTATAGGTGATGTGTGACACATAAGAGAATGATGGATTATATGACGAATATCTAAAGTTCTCAATGAAGGGAAGCTGTGGTCGTCAATGTACTTGAGTCGTAGAGGGATGGCTCGTTCTTGATCTCCTGTCGACAAGTGCTCTTTACTCGAGTGCCTCTGTTCACAAAGCGACAGTGAGTAGGTACCCAACAGTAAGGCAATAGATCTATCATTCTCTAAGAGAAGTTGGAAAGTTTGAATGAGTAGCTCGAGTGACGGGTCATAACCTGAAGAGGTGTAAGTGTTGACACAAATGCTTCATCTTCAGTCTTTTCCTGCGTGATTCAGCGTGGAACGAAGTCTAAAGTTAACTACAACGCGACAGGAAATATCAATAAAATATCAATAGTCCTTCCTCTTAAGGAAAGATGATCCAAGAGTTCTGAAGGAAGTGGAAAGCTTGCCATATCATGGGGCAGGTTAGTGTGGAAGCTTAAAAAAGCGTTCCAAAATGTGTTTTAGGGAAAAAAGGAGACATCACAACGACGCACCCTCATGTTCCCAACTGCGTCACAGTAATCAGGTGACGTAGTGACACGCCGGGTATAACGCTATCTAGCTAAGCGGTGGCGGAATATAAGGGGCCAGCCCTTGAGGACTGAAAAGAGAATAATTCAGAAAAGGAAAAAGAAATAACACTGCCGCGTAGGGTAAGTGGGTCAGCTTTTGAGGTCGGACCAAGAGATTTTTTATAAGACTAGATGGCTTTGGCCACGAGTTTGTTAAGTATGTAGACTTACGGTCTCCCTAGATGTGAGAGCGGAGCTCCATACAAGGATGAAGCAAGTCTGCGTATAGTCGGGCCAACTGTTTAGAAGAGGTTGCGGTACCTAAATGGGACCCCCAATTTCCTAGAAGCAGACTTGGCCGTTTGCGTCCTACGGGTTTTTTTTTTCTAAGATAGGTTAGATGTTACGGTGATACCAAGTGCATATGTTTTCCGTAACGTGTGTTGCAATCACAGGGGTTGGCAAATTTGTAAATGATGGAAGAAAAAGAGATACGTGGGAATAGGGTTGTAGTGCCATCAAGATTCATTAGGTTACGTCGATCCCTTTGGGAGATTCGTTTATAGACTTTATAGAGGTTTACATGAGAAGTGAGTTTCCATGAGAAGACAGACAATAGGAGGTCTGGGTTGTCAGAAAAAGAATGACAAAATGTAATTTCGCTCAGAAATTTTTTAAGCTATCATCAACTCCCCTTTGCTGCACATTAGCCTTCTAGTGTCTCCATCACCGCTGTCGTTTATACGTTTATTTCAGGCGTTTTTCTCTGAGTATCCATGAAATATTTGTCTAAATGGCTTTTGAAGGTAATTATATCCTTAGCATTCACTAAGTCTGACAGTAATTTGTTCCAGTGCTCAACACACTTATAGGAAAAGAAGCTTTTTCCCCCACGTCCGTATTGCATCTTTTAGCTTTGAGTTTTATTCCATTTGTCCTAGTAACTGCATTTTCTTGTATTTCGAAAAGATGTTTGTGATTTGCGTGATCGAACTTGTTCAGAATTTTGAACACTTGGATTAAGGCGCCACTAAGTCTACGTTTTTTAAGGGAGGAGAGATCAAATCGTTTTAGCCTCTCTTCTTATGCCAGAGAGAGAGAGAGAGAGAGAGAGAGAGAGAGAGAGAGAGAGAGAGAGAGAGAGAGAGAGAGAGAGAGAGAGAGAGAGAGAGAGGGAGAGAGAGAGAGAGAGAGAGAGGGGGGGGGAGATGCCTGTGGAAACAGAAAGAAGCAGATAAACCAAAGGAAGGAAGTTTGGAGGGCAGTCTCACGCCACACACATACACACACACACACACACACACACACACACACACACACACACATACACACACAGTCAAAATGGTCTGGAGATGTTGATTAAAGTTTCAGAAAATCCCAAGATTCCAAGAGAAGAGAACCAGATGTGAGACACGTAGAAGAAATCCGTGTTGGGTGATTAGAAAGAGAGGAGTTAGGGAGAGTTGTAAAGAGTTCGGACATAACAGAAGTGAGAGCAATGACTTTATAGTTGGAGGGGTTAGAGCGGTCTCCGTTCTCATGTATGAGCTGCACCGAGGAATACACCCAAGTGGAAGGTATAGTCTGACTCTTCGAAAAGGTGAAATAGGGGAACAAGGACTGGAGCTGACTCGAGGGTGCATTCCCATAGAACCCGAGGAGGTACATCATCTAAGCCATACGCCTTGTCCAACTGGAGCTGGGGGAGTACGTGCTAGACACTGCGTGAGGAAAATGTAGGAGATGACAGAGGCTCAGTGTGAGAGAATCTGAGGACGGAGGAGTAGGGTATGAATCATCCAAAATTCAATTGGAACCAAATGCTTTTGGTTATGGACCAGAAAGATTTGCTAGTAGAAGTCAAATAAGCATGGTTTTTCCTCTGAAGGCGTGACTCACCAGACGAAAATCACTTCTATGGTAATCCTAGGCAGAAACGAAAGCAAAGTAGGATTCAGAGGGAGAAAAAGAGGTTCATTACCCGATACACTCAGTCCCTGATCCGACAGGCAGGCGGGCAGGAGTGACCAGACCATGATAGATGAATGGCGGGAAGAAACATTCAGTAGAATATGAAAAGTAGGGATCCATTCAGCACATGAGGGATCCTGGCCTGCCAAGACTTTATCGACTGGCACTGCCGCTGCGTGTTGAAAACTGATGTAGCCGCTAGCGTTGTTGTCTGTTATGTTGTAGAACTCTCTGGAGCGCCGATTCCGCAAGAATAAACTTACGTTCGACAGTGACGTTGTGGTAAGTCAGCATTGACTTACCTGGCCCACCCCGAGTGGCAGTTACCTCGGGTGTACAGCTAACCAAAGTGAAGCAGTATGAACCCCTCAGTAGTCCATGGTTGGCTTACTCAACAGAAGACTTCGGTTCAAACAGATGCGAGTTCGCCACTCTATCTGGGGAGCCTTCTCGACAGGAAATGAGGCTTCTTTTTCTTTTTCTTATGTACGTGTCTGGTCCAGAACTCCTGACACGAACACTGGTTAGATAATGCTGCTCACGCCACTAACAATGTGTACTTCTCAGCAATACTGGCTCCTCGTTTTGCGTGTACAAAAGATATTTACGTTCATGACACTCGCTACTAGGAGATATACTCCTTACATGGTCACGAGACTAAGCAATTTAGAATGGGCCGAAAAGCCACACTTCCATGTGAGATGTGTGTGCGTGGTATCTTGTGTGGCTACGGTATATTACCAAGCGATGCGACTTATAAGTCCTTACAACAGGCCCCCTGAACCGTCATGGCTTTTTTGAGCTAGTCTTTACCAGATATGGTCCATTATACAGTCTATCATTCATGTAGGTCTCCCCAGTTCAGTGATGTGAGTGAATTCCGTCACTAGAGATGTTTCCTAGTTGAGTATGATACTGAGGATAATGTGTCCAGTTTAGGATAACATACACCTTTCTCTTGGTCCTCTCTTCAGTTGAGCTGTTCCCTGGTGAGGAGAACCCCCTTACCATCTCGAGGAAGTACAGCACCACCTTCGTCTGCGACTTCAACCTGGTGTTGTACCCGTTCGACGAGCAGTACTGTGATATGCACCTCCGGATGATCTCGGCCTCCAAGAGCTACCTCAGGTTCGAAGAAGAGGCCACCTCCGCCGTCTATGGTGGTAGTGAGCTTCTGCTGGAGTACCAGGTTCGTGGATGGTTGTCCTACAGACAGGTACTCGAGATACATTGCACAAAGTTTATTCATTATATATACGAACGACAAAACTTGAGACCTTAATCTCCATCTTTGCAGCTGAAGCAACCCGAAATATTATACGACGTGGGTCAAGAATACAGTGAAATGAGAGTTCGGATCCCTCTGCAACGGCGTGCCGGCTATGCGATCCTGAACATCTACACACCCTCCCTGATCCTGCTAGTGATCAGCTACGTGAGCCTCTTCTTCCGCCCACACATCTTCGAGGTTCGGGTCATGACAACTCTAACCTCGCTGCTCGTGATGGCTACATTGTTTACACAGGTGAGGGAAGACCTGCTTAGTGTGGCGGTAGCCAGGTGTGAGGCGCTGGCTCTCCAGGTGTGACAACAACACCACGAATTTTCACACATAAGATCTTACTCATTTTGGTCTAGACGCTTCACCATAATCCAGACTGGTCAGATGTAACAGCCAGTTTGATATGCAACATAATCACCTTTATTTGGTCTGGGAGAAAATGAAAGACAGTCCTGCTCAGTAAGAATTAGCAGCAGCAAAGCTGAAAATTTCATCCAACCAACTAGAACTGTGCTTACATACGACCTCTCATAGATGGATGGCTTAACCTTCCATATGGCCTCTCACTTATGAATAGCCACAGCTTTACAAACAACTGATACATATAGTGGCCACCTTGAGCATGAAGAGGTGCATTGTCATCTGCTGCCTTGCATACATTACACTTTTTACACTACCAGTAGCCACCATCTTACTCAGAACCTCTAAATGCATACACACACACACACACACACACACACACACACACATATATATATATATATATATATATATATATATATATATATATATATATATATATATATATATATATATATATATATATATATATATATATATATATATATATAAATTATCCCTGGGGATAGGGGATTAAGAGTACTTCCCACGTATTCCCTGCGTGTCGTAAAAGGCGACTAAAAGGGGAGGGAGCGGGGGGCTGGAAATCCTCCCCTCTCGTTTTTTTTTTTTTTTATTTTCCAAAAGAAGGAACAGAGGGGTCCAGGTGAGGATATTCCAAAAAAGGCCCAGTCCTCTGTTCCTAACGCTACCTCGCTAACGCGGGAAATGGCGAATTGTTTAAAAGAAAAAAAAAAAAAAAATATATATATATATATATATATATATATATATATATATATATATATATATATATATATATATATATATATATATATCGAGGATGTAAGGCATGTGTACGTGTAGGAAGAGAGGAAAGTGATTGGTTCTCAGTGAATGTAGGTTTGCGGTAGGGGTGTGTGATGTCTCCATGCTTGTTTAATTTGTTTATGGATGGGGTTGTTAGGGAGGTAAATGCAAGAGTTTTGGAAAGAGGGGCAAGTATGAAGTCTGTTGGGGATGAGAGAGCTTGGGAAGTGAGTCAGTTGTTGTTCGCTGATGATACAGCGCTGGTGGCTGATTCATGTGAGAAACTGCAGAAGCTGGTGACTGAGTTTGGTAAAGTGTGTGGAAGAAGAAAGTTAAGAGTAAATGTGAATAAGAGCAAGGTTATTAGGTACAGTAGGGTTGAGGGTCAAGTCAATTGGGAGGTGAGTTTGAATGGAGAAAAACTGGAGGAAGTGAAGTGTTTTAGATATCTGGGAGTGGATCTGGCAGCGGATGGAACCATGGAAGCGGAAGTGGATCATAGGGTGGGGGAGGGGGCGAAAATTCTGGGGGCCTTGAAGAATGTGTGGAAGTCGAGAACATTATCTCGGAAAGCAAAAATGGGTATGTTTGAAGGAATAGTGGTTCCAACAATGTTGTATGGTTGCGAGGCGTGGGCTATGGATAGAGTTGTGCGCAGGAGGATGGATGTGCTGGAAATGAGATGTTTGAGGGCAATGTGTGGTGTGAGGTGGTTTGATCGAGTGAGTAACGTAAGGGTAAGAGAGATGTGTGGAAATAAAAAGAGCGTGGTTGTGAGAGCAGAAGAGGGTGTTTTGAAGTGGTTTGGGCACATGGAGAGAATGAGTGAGGAAAGATTGACCAAGAGGATATATGTGTCGGAGGTGGAGGGAACGAGGAGAAGAGGGAGACCAAATTGGAGGTGGAAAGATGGAGTGAAAAAGATTTTGTGTGATCGGGGCCTGAACATGCAGGAGGGTGAAAGGAGGGCAAGGAATAGAGTGAATTGGAGCGATGTGGTATACAGGGGTTGACGTGCTGTCAGTGGATTGAATCAAGGCATGTGAAGCGTCTGGGGTAAACCATGGAAAGCTGTGTAGGTATGTATATTTGCGTGTGTGGACGTGTGTATGTACATGTGTATGGGGGGGGGGGGTTTGGGCCATTTCTTTCGTCTGTTTCCTTGCGCTACCTCGCAAACGCGGGAGACAGCGACAAAGTATAAAAAAAAAAAAAAAAAAAAAAATATATATATATATATATATATATATATATATATATATATATATATATATATATATATATATATATCGAGTAAGTAATGCAAGGGTAAAAGAGATGTGTGGTAATAAAAAGAGTGGTTGAGAGAGCAGAAGAGGGTGTTTTGAAATGGTTTGGTCACGTCGAGAGAATGAGTGAGGAAAGATTGACAAAGAGGACATATGTGTCAGAGGTGGAGGGAACGAGAAGTAGGAGACCAAACTGGAGGTGGAAAGATGGAGTGAAAAAGATTTTGAGTGATCGGGGCCTGAACATGCAGGAGGGTGAAAGGCGTGCAAGGAATACAGTGAATTGGAACGATGTGGTATACCGGGGTCGACGTGCTGTCAATGGATTGAACCAGGGCATGTGAAGCGTCTGGGGTAAACCATAGAAAGTTCTGTGGGGCCTGGATGTGGAAAGGGAGCTGTGGTTTCGGTGCATTATTACATGACAGCTAGAGACTGAGTGTGAACGAATGGGGCCTTTGTTGTCTTTTCCTAGCGCTACCTCGCACACATGAGGGGGGAGGGGGTTGTTATTTCATGTGTGGCGAGGTGGCGATGGGGATGAATAAGGGCAGACGGTATGAATTATGTACATGTGCATATATGCATATGTCTGTGTGTGTATATATATATACGTATGCGTTGAAATGTATAGGTATTTATATTTGCGTGTGTGGACGTGTATGTATATACATGTGTATGTGGGTGGGTTGGGCCATTCTTTCGTCTGTTTCCTTGCGCTACCTCGCTAACGCGGGAGACAGCGACAAAGCAAAATAAAATATATATATATATATATATATATATATATATATATATATATATATATATATATATATATATATATATATATATATATATACACCTACTCCTCTGTTTGTTCTTTTTCTCGCTGTCTTTCTTCTCATATTTCTTTCTTTAATCTGTAGACTTTCTTTACATTCAGCGTCCCACTACCATTCTCTCCATTGTCCTCGTCTCATTTTTTCACTCGTCCACTTTTCTCATTTGTTCCTCAGTCGTTCTTCTCAACTCACCTCTTCTTCGTTAGTCATTTTCCTCTCCTCCCTCTCCTTACTCTCCTCGTTCTCCTCCCTCTCCTCCGGCTCTCACCGCCTCTCCCTTACCATCAGGTCTCCGCGTCGCTGCCCAAGACCTCGTACTTCAAGATGGTGGACGTGTGGCTCCTCTTCTGCATCGTGATGAGCTTCCTGATCATCATCTTCCACGCCATCATCGACAACTCCCTGGGGGATGCCATCCCTGGGTTAGCTCCCTCTTCATTCCCCGCTCCCGTGCAGGTGCTGCCTCTATCGCCAGGCAGCTCTTCCTCCACCAAGAACTACCAGAGCCACGCAAGGATCAACAGCTTTACCAGAAGACTCATTAATATCTCTCGTTTAAGCCTCATGGTCCTCGTTTTCCTCTTCAACCTGATCTATTGGTCGTATATATTTGGTTAATCTAGATTTTTTTTTCAAGTATTTGTCAAGTATTTTTCACTTATTAACCCGGTCTTGTATCACTGACGATCCTTGTTTCAACTGATTGTGAAGAAATATTACACTTTACTTGAACCAGTGATTTCTTGTTAGATCTACCATTTTACGTTACTGCAGAAACTTATTGCTTATACTAAACTCCTTTAGAATCTACTGAAGACTCGCCCCCTAACGTTAATCTAGGTCAATTTAGGTTAAACAAACTACATCTAAATGATTCAACGAGCCATGGCTCTACATTTAAATGATTCAACTGATCATGGCTCTACATCTACATGATTCAATAGGCCATGGCTCTCTGAAGAATTCATTTCTAATAAAAAAAGAAAATGAAAACATAAAAAGTATCAGCTGCCCGCAACTTCCGAAAATCTTGACCAGAAAATATACTTTTGTTGTCTTAGGTTCAACGACTCAGTCTGTCTCCACACAACATCATTACAGATTCAGCGAAGCAGGACTAGGAAAGCTTGAAGTACCATATACCATAGGTAGCAAAAGCCATCCAATAAAGTCAATAAAACTATATAAGAAATTACTCTTGATCAACGATGACAGTGTGGTGTCCAGTTAAATTATATATTTGCGTCAGTAAGAGAGAGAGATAAACCCAGTAACTTAGTAACTTTAAACGTAGAAATATTTCCCATTCCTTATACTTATCATCTGTAGATCAACACCGGAGTAGCAGCAATGATATGAATGGAAAGCAAGCCATGTAGTATAAGTGGAATGCCCATAATGATGCCAGAAGCAGCAATGTTTTACCCCAGCACGCAAGGCGCTGAGTGTTCCTCTAGCTTGTCATCGTCATCATGGATATTTGAAAGGACTCACTACAGGCAAGCCTACGGGTCAGCTGGTGTTTCATCACGCACAATATTCTGGATCAAAACCACCACAACACTGTATCAGTGAGGGGTCACTAATGATTCCATACAATACGATTACGATCATCCCAACGAATTTTATGTTGATTTGCGCGCAATCTTGGAGACATTTAACCACTGCCTTGAATCTGACCTTGAAGACAGATGTCAACACGTTGTTGTATATGATGGTATTTCAACACCCGTGTTGTATAGGTGTGGGAGTGCTTCAAGGCAGCATTCGAAGCCTTCTCTGGTTTATCATTTATAATCAGTGATTCACCCAAACACTCAATATTTCAAAGCTATCTTATTTGCTGATGACGAAAGCCTTCTGTCCTCACAGAAGAACCCTACTCTCATCAGTAACATAATATCAAATGTTAACTCATTACGATGAGTGACCACATTAGCAGGTATAAGCTTACCATTAAAAAAGAGATTGGATTTTTTTTTTAATGTTGTCTGGCTACGGCTCGTTACACTGGTTTGACAAGAAAATAAATGAGGTTGTGATTCATATGGGATAAAAATGGGTTGATTTCCTGACTCTCTTACTCCTACAAAAACTCCTCCCTCAGTTATCGTTAATGACGTAGGACTGTAGCGATAATGAAAAGATATAGAAAGAAAAAATGCTATTCATAAATGGGTTAGATTCCTGATGGCATTTTACTTAACATGAATAAAGCAATCTTTATATGTATGTGTATATATATACATACATATATATATATATATATATATATATATATATATATATATATATATATATATATATATATATATATATATATATATATATATATATATATATATATATCAATCCTCCCCTCTCATTACTTTTTTTTAATTTTCCAAAAAAAGGAACAGAGAAGGGGGCCAGGTGAAGATATTCCCTAAAAGGCCCAGTCCTCTGTTCTTAACGCTACCTCGCTAATGCGGGAAATGGCGAATAGTTTGAAAGAAAGAAAACATATATATATATATATATATATATATATATATATATATATATATATATATATATATATATATATATATATATATATATATATACTGTTTTTGCTATTTCTTGTTTTCAACAATAAAGAATGCACCTTCATTCCTTATTTCAGACCAATTGTCTTCAAATTCATTCGCCTATGACTTACCTCAATACTCCCAGATCCTTACTTTATTATATTGAAATATGTTTTTTCGAGGATTTCGAGTAGTCAAAGACCGAATAACCTTACCATAATTGTGTCACCGTCCGACATCACTAGCATCATTTAGACACTCACATTTTCCCAGGTGTTGAGAGCGATTGTGTGGCACATTGATGTCTCATGTAAGCCAACAGAAGTAGGAAGACATCGTCAGAGGTCACCAGAAGTATACCTTCTCAGTTTTCGACTTTTTTTCTGCATGTCAGCCAGTGTTGATAGAGACTTACCACAGAGATTCCCTCATAGGAACTGGTACAGACTCATCTTGGTAGTGATGAATTTTGTTAGTCCTACACTTTTCACTTAACCTCCTTCGCTTCCTCTTGTAAATCTCCCAATCACTTGCACTTTCAATGAGCATTAACACCGCCCTTGAATCGGACACGATGGTAAAGATGGAGGTTGGAGATTCTGTAATGAAGAGAAGCATCATCCATGTACAGTTGTTATAGGTTCCAGAGTAAACAGACGGCATCCTACGGAAGGAAGGTGAGATTTAAGACTAAGAATGTTGCAGAAACCCCAGTGAGAACATCATGCTAAGTCCCGGCAGCCGGGTGTGAAGGAACAAGATGAGTCTAAGCATCTTGCTAAAGGTCAAGTTGGGTCCTGGAAACAGTCCTGACCTCCTCGACCAGTGACGTCGTTCCGATTAGATGCCAGAGAGCCATAGTGTGCTACAAGGATGTCCAATTGCATTAAGATTAGAAAGATGATTAGTTCTGAGTAAGCTGTTCGAGTTACATGTTGTTCATTGCTAAGTTAGAGGAGGAGGAGAGAGTGTGAGATTGTGGACTGGATGAATCATGAGTTGGGGTGAAGCAAAGTGATCAGAAGTAGAACGAAATGAGACGTGACCAACAAGGTGATGGTGGTTCACTGTGTCGTCATCATTGTCCCCTCCTGTTAACCATATATGCAAATTATTTTTTCTTTCTTTCACGGTAAACGTTCAGCGAAAAAAAGAACATAAAACATATTTAGCAAAATCATTTTCGCCTATCAGTATTGAAATATTCGGATCACAAGAACCAGTAGCCAGACTTAATAGTTGATAGTCTATATTCTAAATATTCATCTGTATGTAAGAATATGGAAGATATGAATAATCATCATTGTATAAGATATATGTCACGGTGCAATAAATGAGTTTCTGAATAATTCGACAAAAATGGTGGAGCAAATGTATGATTTTGATCATTACTTCTGTTCATTTGACGTGGATGGAATCACATTATTCGCAAATTTTGCGTGAAATTGCTTCTGGGTCACGCATGAAAATCAGTAAATCAGCGACCACTTTTATCTCGCGACTAGACCGCGTCACGGGTCAGAGATGATCCCAGTGCACGCAACACCAGTGAGCGAGATTTTTGTATCCACGGTCCAGAACGTAGTTGCTAATGGAACGCGACTATAAAGTGGGTAAAGCCGTTCGGATAAAGAAATGACACTATGACCTCTTTTTGCTATAATGTTACGAACGATTTCCTTTTGTGAAAGACATTTCTGACGGCGATAGTTCAATGGTAACGTGTCATCACTAACATAATCCCCATATATGGCACAACTCTTTCGACATCAGACCATTTCCCCTGATGTATATTTATCGTACTATGCAAACCTAATTTGCCTCGCTAAATACTGAGTTGATTTTCCGAAATATAACTAAGCGAAAGGGATCCAGGCAGAAATGGGGGCCATGATAATTCTACACAGGCAGAGTTCACCACTGAATTTCTGAATGTCTAAATCAGCTTGCAAATGTAGCATGAATAAAACATTCACAATCGGATGACTGGTATCTCTCATTTTACACTTGAATTGAGATTTTAATATGAATTTGACGGTCAACGCCAAGTACTTATATATGCTAATAAACTCACAACATACCAGAATTTCTTTTTTTTTTTTTCAGAGCTGAAAAAGAATGATAATTTGTTTCCCCTGACAGCAAGGCTTGGCAGAGGGACCCGGTCGTTAGCCGAGTCACCTCGCTCCAGAAGGCCAATCGTCCAGGTCACACGGTCTGCGATGACCAATGTCTCGATACAGATGATAAACGAGTCTTTGGTTACGTTTATCATCTTCATCTACCTGCAATACAGACTGAGAGTTTCGTGACTTGGTGACATATTAGTGCTCTGACAGTTAGTGTAACTTAACCAGGTTTGCCCTGTCAACTTATCCCACCCTGTCGTGATATAGCATATATTTTTCACATACCTGGAAGTGGATATGGCAGCGAATGGAACCATGGCAGCAGACATTAGGCATCGGATGGGTGAGGAGGATAAGGACTTGGGTGCATTGAGGGATGTGCAGACAGAGGACAATGTCTGTGAGGGTAAAGAAATCTGATGGTAAAATGTGAGACGTTGGATGTACTGGAATTTAGAATACTTGAGGACAATATGTGGTGTGATGAAACTTGATCCATTAAGAAATGATAGAGTAAGCGAGGTGTGGCTGCAAGAAGAGTATGTTTAAGAGATCTGAAGAGGGTGTACCGAAATTGTTTAGAGACATAGAGAGGATGAGTGAGGAGAGCTTGAATGAGCGGGCATACATGTAAGATGTGGACGGCACAAGGAGGAGAGGGAGCTCGAACTGAAGATGGAAGAAAAGAGGAAAGAGTGTTTTGAGGAGTCTAGGTCTGGAGGTGCAGGTGGGTGTAAAGTGTGAACAGAATAGTGTGAACTGGAGTGATGTATACAGGGGGCGACGTGTCACTGGGCTGACCCTGGGCATTATGAAACGATCAAGGGAAGTCACGGAAAGGTTCGTAGGGTCTGACTGTGGATAGGAGCTGTGATTTCAGTGCATTATTCATGACAGCGAGAAAATGGATGTGATAAATAATGTCAATCGTCAGCTCTGGACGTTACCTCGATACACGGGAAACGGCAAACAAGTATGAAATTGGAGAGTGAAGACCTGTAACATGCATACAAGAACGGTAACATGGGATGATCTTTTCCCTTCCCTACCCCCCAGAGGAGGTCTGAACCAGTGATCCCTGATTATCTCTCACGGTCTCTTCAACCACGAGCACCTCCTCGTCAGCAAGCACAGTGATCATAATCTTTCGATGAGGAAAAACAGATAAGAGAGTCCTGTGAAGTTATCACGTGGACACATCTTAATGTTGATGTATGTTATTTAAGGTCTCTAGATCTTGAGTTTGTCAACGATCATGATTTAGACGTAAAGTAAGTAAAACTCAAAATATAAATGCACACACACACACACACACACACACACACACACACACACACACACACACACACACACACACACACACACACACACACACACATACATATACACACACACGCATATCATATATATATATATTGCCCTTTTAGAAAGTTAAAATACAAGAAGGGGAGGGTTTCTAGCCCCCACTGCCGTCCCCTTTAGTCGCCTTCTACGACACGTGAGGAATGCGTGGGAAGTATCCTTTCTCCCCTATCCCCAGGGATAGGGGAGCTGTGGTTTCAGTGCATTACACATGACAGCTAGAGACTGAGTGTGAACGAAAGTGGCCTTTGTTGTTTTTTCCTAGCACTACCTTGCACGCACGCGGAGAAAGGGGAGTGTCATTTCATGTGTGGCTGGGTGGCGGCGAGAATAGATGAAGGCAGCATGTATGAATATGTACCTCTGTATATATGTATATGTTTGTGTATGTATATGTATGTATACGTTGAAATGTATAGGTATGAATACGTGCGTGTGTGGGTGTTTATGTATATACATGTATATGTGGGTGGGTCTGGCCATACTTTCGTCTGTTTCCATGCGCTACCTCGCTAACGCGGGAGACACCGTCAAAGTATAATAAAATGATATATATATACATATATATATATATATATATATATATATATATATATATATATATATATATATATATATATATATATATAAACTCACTGTGCATTTAAAATTTTGTGTCATTTATTCTTTTGTCTCCAGACATGTTGCAACGCTCATCTTTTCATTTTCTCCTCAAGAGGTGAGCCTCATAGTGGCGAGTAACACGGACAAAGCGTTGGTCCTCCTCGGAAAAACATCTCTTTTTCCCTCCAACAATACAATAGAAAACAGGAGCTGGCCGGCGGACGCGTCACCTGCTCAGTGTCTTCAACAAGCCCAGTGTTGGGTGTTTACTAATGCAGCCACAACTGTCTACCAGCTGATGATGCTGGTGCACTGAGACTTTATATATATATATATATATATATATATATATATATATATATATATATATATATATATATGTATATATGTATTAAGAATATATGGTGTGGGAGGCAAGTTGTTAGAAGCAGTGAAAAGTTTTTATCGAGGATGTAAGGCATGTGTACGTGTAGGAAGAGAGGAAAGTGATTGGTTCTCAGTGAATGTAGGTTTGCGGCAGGGGTGTGTGATGTCTCCATGGTTGTTTAATTTGTTTATGGATGGGGTTGTTAGGGAGGTAAATGCAAGAGTCCTGGAAAGAGGGGCAAGTATGAAGTCTGTTGGGGATGAGAGAGATTGGGAAGTGAGTCAGTTGTTGTTCGCTGATGATACAGCGCTGGTGGCTGATTCATGTGAGAAACTGCAGAAGCTGGTGACTGAGTTTGGTAAAGTGTGTGGAAGAAGAAAGTTAAGAGTAAATGTGAATAAGAGCAAGGTTATTAGGTACAGTAGGGTTGAGGGTCAAGTCAATTGGGAGGTGAGTTTGAATGGAGAAAAACTGGAGGAAGTGAAGTGTTTTAGATATCTGGGAGTGGATCTGTCAGCGGATGGAACCATGGAAGCGGAAGTGGATCATAGGGTGGGGGAGGGGGCGAAAATTTTGGGAGCCTTGAAAAATGTGTGGAAGTCGAGAACATTATCTCGGAAAGCAAAAATGGGTATGTTTGAAGGAATAGTGGTTCCAACAATGTTGTATGGTTGCGAGGCGTGGGCTATGGATAGAGTTGTGCGCAGGAGGATGGATGTGCTGGAAATGAGATGTTTGAGGACAATGTGTGGTGTGAGGTGGTTTGATCGAGTAAGTAACGTAAGGGTAAGAGAGATGTGTGGAAATAAAAAGAGCGTGGTTGAGAGAGCAGAAGAGGGTGTTTTGAAATGGTTTGGGCACATGGAGAGAATGAGTGAGGAAAGATTGACCAAGAGGATATATGTGTCGGAGGTGGAGGGAACGAGGAGAAGAGGGAGACCAAATTGGAGGTGGAAAGATGGAGTGAAAAAGATTTTGTGTGATCGGGGCCTGAACATGCAGGAGGGTGAAAGGAGGGCAAGGAATAGAGTGAATTGGAGCGATGTGGTATACAGGGGTTGACGTGCTGTCAGTGGATTGAATCAAGGCATGTGAAGCGTCTGGGGTAAACCATGGAAAGCTGTGTAGGTATGTATATTTTGCGTGTGTGGACGTGTGTATGTACATGTGTATGGTGGGGGTTGGGCCATTTCTTTCGTCTGTTTCCTTGCGCTACCTCGCAAACGCGGGAGACAGCGACAAAGTATAAAAAAAAAAAAAAAAAAAAAAAATATATATATATATATATATATATATATATATATATATATATATATATATTTGTTATATTTTGTCGCTGTCTCCCGCGCTAGCGAAGTAGCGCAAGGAAACAGACGAAAGAATGGCCCAACCCACCCACAGACACATGCATATACATACACGTCCACACACACACACA
This sequence comes from Panulirus ornatus, assembly GCF_036320965.1. Lineage (NCBI taxonomy): Eukaryota > Metazoa > Arthropoda > Malacostraca > Decapoda > Palinuridae > Panulirus > Panulirus ornatus. The sequence continues at coordinate 15,880,388 of NC_092265.1, read as the reverse complement.
TATACATACCTATACATTTCAACGTATACATATATATACATACACAGACATATACATATATACACATGTACATAATTCATACTAGCTGCCTTCATTCATTCCCGTTGCCAGCCTGCCACACATAAAATGACAACCCCCTCCCCCATCATGCGCGAGAGGTAGCGCTAGGAAAAGACAACAAATGTATATATATATACATATATATATATATATATATATATATATATATATATATATATATATATATATATATATATATATATATATATATATATATATATATCCCTGGGGATAGGGGAGAAAGAATACTTCCCACACATTCCTCACGTGTCGTAGAAGGCGACTAAAGGGGACGAGAGCGGGGGGCTAGAAACCCTCCCCCTCTTTGTTCTTTAACTTTCTAAACGGCAAAAAGGAAGAAGGAGTCCCGCGGGGAGTGCTCCTCCTCCTCGAAGACTCAGATTGGGGTGTCTAAATGTGTGTGGATGTAACCAAGATGAGAAAAAAGGAGAGATAGGTAGTATGTTTGAGGAAAGGAACCTGGATGTTTTGGCTCTGAGTGAAACGAAGCTCAAGGGTAGAGGGGAAGAGTGGTTTGGGAATGTCTTTGGAGTAAAGTCAGGGGTTAGTGAGAGGACAAGAGCAAGGGAAGGAGTAGCACTACTCCTGAAACAGGAGTGGTGGGAGTATGTGATAGAGAGTAAGAAAGTAAACTCTAGATTGATATTGGTAAAACTGAAAGTGGATGGAGAGAGATGGGTGATTATTGGTGCATATGCACCTGGGCATGAGAAGAAAGATCATGAGAGGCAAGTGTTTTGGGAGCAGCTGAGTGAGTGTGTTAGTAGTTTTGATGCACGAGACCGGGTTATAGTGATGGGTGATTTGAATGCAAAAGTGAGTAATGTGGCAGTTGAGGGAATAACTGATGTACATGGGGTGTTCAGTGTTGTAAATGGAAATGGTGAAGAGCTTGTAGATTTATGTGCTGAAAAAGGACTGGTAATTGGGAATACCTGGTTTAAAAAGCGAGATATACATAAGTATACGTGTGTAAGTAGGAGAGATGGCCAGAGAGCGTTATTGGATTACGTGTTAATTGATAGGCGGCGAAAGCGAGACTTTTGGATGTTAAAGTGCTGAGAAGTGCAACTGGAGAGATGTCTGATCATTATCTTGTGGAAGCAAAGGTGAAGATTTGTAGAGGTTTTACCTGGAGAGACTGAGTACAGAATGGAAAAAAGGTAAGAACAAAGGACGTAAGAGGAGTGGGAGGAGGAATGGGATGTATGTAAGGAAGCAGTGTTAGCTTGTGGCATGAGAAGCGTGGGAGTAGGGGTGAGAGAGTATCATTAAATTTTAGGGAGAATAAAAAGATGTTTTGGAAGGAGATGAATAAAGTGCGTAACACAAGGGAACAAATGGGAACTTCAGTAAAGGGGGCTAATGGGGAGGTGATAACAAGTAGTGGTGATGTGAGAAGGAGATGGAGAGAGTATTTTGAAGGTTTGCTGAATGTATTTAATGATAGAGTGGCAGATATAGGGTGTTTTGGTCGAGGTGGTGTGCAAAGTGAGAGGGTTAGGGAGAATGATTCGGTAAACAGAGAAGACGTAGTAAAAGCTTTGCGGAAGATGGAAGCCGGGAAGGCAGCGGGTTTGGATGGTATTGCAGTGGAATGTATTAAGAAAGGGGATGACTGTATTGTTGACTAGTTGGTAAGGTTATTTAATGTATGTATGACTCATGGTGAGGTGCCTAAGGACTGGCGGAATGCTTGCATAGTGCCAATGTACAAAGGCAAAGGGGATAGGAGTGAGTGCTCAATTTACAGAGGTATAAGTTCCTTGAGTATTCCTGGTAAATTATATGGGAGGGTATTGATTGAGAGGGTGAAGGCATGTACAGAGCATCAGACTGGGGTAGAGCATTGTTGTTTCAGAAGTGGTAGAGGATGTGTGGATCAGGAGCTTGCTTTCAAAAATGTATGTGAGAAATACTTAGAAAAGCAAATGGATTTGTATGTATCATTTATGGATCTGGAGAAGGCATATGAAAGAGTTGATAGAGATGCTCTGTGGAAGGTATTAAGAATATATGGTGTCGGAGGTAAGTTGTTAGAAGCAGTGAAAAGTTTTTATCGAGGATGTAAGGCATGTGTACGTGTAGGAAGAGAGGAAAGTAAGAGAGATGTGTGGAAATAAAAAGAGCGTGGTTGAGAGAGCAGAAGAGGGTGTTTTGAAATGGTTTGGGCATATGGAGAGAATGAGTGAGGAAAGATTGACCAAGAGGATATATGTGTCGGAGGTGGAGGGAACGAGGAGAAGTGGGAGACCAAATTGGAGGTGGAAAGATGGAGTGAAAAAGATTTTGTGTGATCGGGGCCTGAACATGCAGGAGGGTGAAAGGAGGGCAAGGAATAGAGTGAATTGGATCGATGTGGTATACCGGAGTTGACGTGCTGTCAGTGGATTGAATCAGGGCATGTGAAGCGTCTGGGGTAAACCATGGAAAGATGTGTAGGTATGTATATTTGCGTGTGTGGACGTATGTATATACATGTGTATGGGGGTGGGTTGGGCCATTTCTTTCGTCTGTTTCCTTGCGCTACCTCGCAAACGCGGGAGACAGCAGCAAAAAAAAAAAAAAAAAAAAAAAAAAAAATATATATATATATATATATATATATATATATATATATATATATATATATATATATATGTATATATATAAAAGTGGAAGTAGCTCGTTATATATATCGTCAATCGTAAACATAAGTATTGTATGTGCTCTGAAGGCTTAAGTAGAATCCTAAATGAATATCTGTTATAAATAATGATGTATATGCTTTTTATACAAATGAAATTATATATGTTTTTATACAAACGATAAAATGTATGTTTTTTTCTATTGTGTTATGTTCAGCATTACAAATAGGATTGCCTCGCCAAACGTACAAAAACTCATCAACTTATTACCAATGCAAATCACATTCGTACTTGTCAGTCAGTGATGCATACAAACCACTATACCTATTTACTGCTGTGTAACATAACTGTCTAGTGTAGGTAGAGCTGGGACTTCCGTCTCTACTGAGTATAGTAATGGGCAAGACAGAAGCTGTAATCGATGTTTTCAAAAAAAAAAATCTTTTCTTCTTTCTGTTTTAAGGGATGCAAATTTTTCCTTATTTTAGATGTGTGGGGGATGTGACCTACAGAGAGAGAGGAGATAGCAAGGGATATGTACAGTTAACCGTCGTAAATCCAGAGCCGCTTTGTTAAGGCAGCAGTTCTCCGTCCAAGAGCCATTACAGTGTGTGTCTTCCCCTTGTGGTTTGTGATGTCTTGGTTGTCTGGCCTCACCCATATGCATTGTCAGTCTCGTGTTGATCAACAGAATAGTAGTCATCTAGAACAGAGTCTCAGCCATACACGTCAAATATACGGGAAAGTTTTATATGTCCACAGTGTCACTCTGATACATGGGCAGGGAATTGATTTACAGCAGTCTATCGTCTGACCAGCGAAGGAGATCCTGATAACACAAGTGAGTAACTCCTGCTCCTCGCATGCCAACCCTTAACTGTGTATCGCACGAAACACTCACGAAATCTCACGACAACGACGCCAGACAATGGGAAAAATCAAATGTAATAAAACCTGTGAACCGAACAAGACAGAGCGCTCAGAATAATCACTGGCTGTCTGGCATCCACAGACACCCAACACCTGCAGAAGGAAGCAATGATCCCACCAATCCAACCCCACCTCATCATGCTGGGCACTGGGCCCTTCCCGGCTGAACTACTCCATAACTAACCACTAGACAATCAGGCAGAAACAAAAACCTTACCTTTGCTTCACACTTCAATAACTTGTACTCAAGGCTCCCTCGACCTATACAAACATAACACTGACAATATAAACGCACAGTAATGACCCGTCAAGTGCTATACAAATGAATGAACAGTCGCTTTTAGCAATGTTGTATGCATATATATATATATATATATATATATATATATATATATATATATATATATATATATATATATATATATATATATATATCCCTGGGGATAGGGGAGAAAGAATACTTCCCACGTATTCCCTGCGTGTCGTAGAAGGCGACTAAAAGGGGAGGGAGCGGGGGGCTGGAAATCCTCCCGTCTCAATTTTTTTTTAATTTTCCAAAAGAAGGAACAGAGAAGGGGGCCAGGTGAGGATATTCCCTCAATGGCCCAGTCCTCAGTTCTTAACGCTACCTCGCTAACGCGGGAAATGGCGAATAGTTTGAAAAAAAAAAAAAAAAAAAAAAAAATATATATATATAAAAGAAAGAATACTTCCCACGTTTTCCCTGCGTGTAGTGGAAGGCGACGAAAAGGGAAGGTAGCGGGGGGCTGGAAATCCTTCCCTCTCGTTTTTTAATTTTTCAACAGGGGAGCAGAGAAGGGGGCCAAGTGAGAATATTCCCTCAAAGGCTCAGTCCTTTGTTCTTAACGCTACTTCGCTAATGCGGGAAATGACAAATAGTATGAGAGAAACACACGTAAACGCCCATACACGTCATACACATATACATACACATACACAGACATATTCATATATACACCTGTACATATTCATATTTGCTTGTCTTCAATCCATTCCTGGCGCCAATCCGCCTCACAGGAAACAGCATCGCTGCCCAACCCGCTTCAACGAGGAAGCGCCCGGAAAACAGAAAAAGGCCACATTCGTTCACACTCAGTCTCTAGCTGTCATGTGTAATGCACCGAAACCACAGCTTCCTATCTGCATCCAGGCCCCACAGACCTTTCCATAGTTTACCAGCACGTTGACCCCGGTACACCACATCGTTCCAATTCACTCTAATCCTTGCACATATCTCACCCTCCTGCATGTTCAGGCCCCGATCACACAAAATCTTTTTCACTCCATCTTTCCACCTAAAGTTTGGTCTCCCACTTCTCCTCGTTCCCTCCACCTCTGACACATATATCCTCTTTGTCAATATTTCCTCACTCATTCTCTTCATGTGACCAAACCATTTCAAAACACACTCTTTTGCTCTCTCAACCACAATCATTTTATTACCACACATCTCTCTTACCCTTTCATTACTAATTTGATACCATGGTGAATGACAACACTGACAGTTTCGTAACCTCCATGCACAATTCGGCAGATAGCTACGTGCACCTAACTCGCGAATGTCGTCTCTAACATAAAACTTGAGTCATTATTAACATTATGTAACACCCTGCACACAAGCCTGTGTATGAAATAGGCATATCTTCCACTTAATGCTTCACTGGTCTATACATCAAACTGTAGTTATAAAAGGAAAATTGTCGAATCTGCAGTTATTGCTTGTAGTGAAAATACGATCCTTTAATGCTAACAGCCAGTAAGAGGATTACATCAGGTACCAACCCTACCTAAACCCATATGTCGGGTCATATGGCTTAACGTGATGTTGCCAACCTACTTTTCTTGCCAAACTTTTAATGTATCTAAATTTTTGGTCCCTTTCCTGAAGAGGGTCGTCACTTATGGATAGAAATATGAAGCTCTCACATTCATACGTTTATTTCTCAAGTGTGAGTTTGATCTTCATCCTGATCCCTGGTGATTTTTACAAAGGTGAAATCGCACCTTCGTAGTTCAGATAATCTACTTGATTGTTCATTTACAATACACAATGCACAACATGTTTCACGGAGACCATCCGCCGCATCAGGTGCAAACAGTTTATGAAGTCATAGATCCTAACACCAGCACAAAGGCCTCTGCATCCTGTCACCGCCATGCCAGAGTATACACTTAAAAGAAAGAAAAGCATACATCTTTCGTCTTACTCTCAAACACAGGATGAAAAGCTTCCTCTGTGATTCGGATTATCTTTTTCATTTAGATTCACTGATGCTTTTAGTATGAAACGTCTGGTATTCATTGCAAAATCCAGTAGTTACACCAACCAGGAATTTCATTTCGTATCTGATTCACTTCTAAATGTCTTGGGCGGTGATAACATTTGTAAGTGTAGTGATATGCCTGATAGGTTTCAGGAGGCCATATATATATATTCCTCGCGTGTCGTAGAAAGCGACTAGAGGGGACGGGAGCGGGGGGCCGGAAATCCTCCCCTCCTTGTATTAACTTTCTAAAATGGGAAACAGAAGAAGGAGTCACGCGAGGAGTGATCATCCTCCTCGAAGGCTCAGAGTGGGGTGCCTAAATGTGTGTGGATGTAACCAAGATGTGAAAAAAGGAGAGATAGGTAGTATGTTTGAGGAAAGGAACCTGGATGTTTTGGCTCTGAGTGAAACGAAGCTCAAGGGTAAAGGGGAAGAGTGGTTTGGAAATGTCTGGGGAGTGAAGTCAGGGGTTAGTGAGAGGACAAGAGCAAGGGAAGGAGTAGCAATACTCCTGAAACAGGAGTTGTGGGAGTATGTGATAGAATGTAAGAAAGTAAATTCTCGATTAATATGGGTAAAATTGAAAGTTGATGGAGAGAGGTGGGTGATTATTGGTGCATATGCACCTGGGCATGAGAAGAAAGATCATGAGAGGCAAGTGTTTTGGGAGCAGCTGAATGAGTGTGTTAGCGGTTTTGATGCACGAGACCGGGTTATAGTGATGGGTGATTTGAATGCAAAGGTGAGTAATGTGGCAGTTGAGGGAATAATTGGTATGCATGGGGTGTTCAGTGTTGTAAATGGAAATGGTGAAGAGCTTGTAGATTTATGTGCTGAAAAAGGACTGATGATTGGGAATACCTGGTTTAAAAAGCGAGATATACATAAGTATACTTATGTAAGTAGGAGAGATGGCCAGAGAGCGTTATTGGATTACGTGTTAATTGACAGGCGTGCGAAAGAGAGACTTTTGGATGTTAATGTGCTGAGAGGTGCAACTGGAGGGATGTCTGATCATTATCTTGTGGAGGCTAAGGTGAAGATTGGTATGGGTTTTCAGAAAAGAGGAGTGAATGTTGGGGTGAAGAAGGTGGTGAGAGTAAGTGAGCTTGGGAAGGAGACCTGTGTGGGGAAGTACCAGGAGAGACTGTGTACAGAATGGAAAAAGGTGAGAACAATGGAAGTAAGGGGAGTCGGGGAGGAATGGGATGTATTTAGGGAATCAGTGATGGATTGCGCAAAAGATGCTTGTGGCATGAGAAGAGTGGGAGGTGGGCTGTTTAGAAAGGGTAGTGAGTGGTGGGATGAAGAAGTAAGAGTATTAGTGAAAGAGAAGAGAGAGGCATTTGGACGATTTTTGCAGGGAAAAAATGCAATTGAGTGGGAGAAGTATAAAAGAAAGAGACAGGAGGTCAAGAGAAAGGTGCAAGAGGTGAAAAAAAAGGGCAAATGAGAGTTGGGGTGAGAGACTATCAGTAAATTTTAGGGAGAATAAAAAGATGTTCTGGAAGGAGGTAAATAGGGTGCGTAAGACAAGGGAGCAAATGGGAACTTCAGTGAAGGGCGTAAATGGGGAGGTGATAACAAGTAGCGGTGATGTGAGAAGGAGATGGAATGAGTATTTTGAAGGTTTGTTGAATGTGTCTGATGACAGAGTGGCAGATATAGGGTGTTTTGGTCGAGGTGGTGTGCAAAGTGAGAGGGTTGGGGAAAATGATTTGATAAACAGAGAAGAGGTAGTAAAAGCTTTGCGGAAGATGAAAGCCGGCAAGGCAGCAGGTTTGGATGGTATTGCAGTGGAATTTATTAAGAAAGGGGGTGGCTGTATTGTTGACTGGTTGGTAAGGTTATTTAATGTATGTATGACTCATGGTGAGGTGCCTGAGGATTGGCGGAATGCGTGCATAGTGCCATTGTACAAAGGCAAAGGGGATAAGAGTGAGTGCTCAAATTACAGAGGTATAAGTTTGTTGAGTATTCCTGGTAAATTATATGGGAGGGTATTGATTGAGAGGGTGAAGGCATGTACAGAGCATCAGATTGGGGAAGAGCAGTGCGGTTTCAGAAGTGGTAGAGGATGTGTGGATCAGGTGTTTGCTTTGAAGAATGTATGTGAGAAATACTTAGAAAAGCAAATGGATTTGTATGTAGCATTTATGGATCTGGAGAAGGCATATGATAGAGTTGATAGAGATGCTCTGTGGAAGGTATTAAGAATATATGGTGTGGGAGGCAAGTTGTTAGAAGCAGTGAAAAGTTTTTATCGAGGATGTAAGGCATGTGTACGTGTAGGAAGAGAGGAAAGTGATTGGTTCTCAGTGAATGTAGGTTTGCGGCAGGGGTGTGTGATGTCTCCATGGTTGTTTAATTTGTTTATGGATGGGGTTGTAAAGGAGGTAAATGCAAGAGTCCTGGAAAGAGGGGCAAGTATGAAGTCTGTTGGGGATGAGAGAGCTTGGGAAGTGAGTCAATTGTTGTTCGCTGATGATACAGCGCTGGTGGCTGATTCATGTGAGAAACTGCAGAAGCTGGTGACTGAGTTTGGTAAAGTGTGTGGAAGAAGAAAGTTGAGAGTAAATGTGAATAAGAGCAAGGTTATTAGGTACAGTAGGGGTGAGGGTCAAGTCAATTGGGAGGTGAGTTTGAATGGAGAAAAACTGGAGGAAGTGAAGTGTTTTAGATATCTGGGAGTGGATCTGTCAGCGGATGGAACCATGGAAGCGGAAGTGGATCATAGGGTGGGGGAGGGGGCGAAAATTTTGGGAGCCTTGAAAAATGTGTGGAAGTCGAGAACATTATCTCGGAAAGCAAAAATGGGTATGTTTGAGGGAATAGTGGTTCCAACAATGCTGTATGGTTGCGAGGCGTGGGCTATGGATAGAGTTGTGCGCAGGAGGATGGATGTGCTGGAAATGAGATGTTTGAGGACAATGTGTGGTGTGAGGTGGTTTGATCGAGTAAGTAACGTAAGGGTGAGAGAGATGTGTGGAAATAAAAAGAGCGTGGTCGAGAGAGCAGAAGAGGGTGTTTTGAAATGGTTTGGGCACATGGAGAGAATGAGTGAGGAGAGATTGACCAAGAGGATATATGTGTCGGAGGTGGAGGGAACGAGGAGAAGAGGGAGACCAAATTGGAGGTGGAAAGATGGAGTGAAAAAGATTTTGTGTGATCGGGGCCTGAACATGCAGGAGGGTGAAAGGAGGGCAAGAAATAGAGTGAATTGGAGTCATGTGGTATACAGGGGTTGACGTGCTGTCAGTGGATTGAAGCAAGGCATGTGAAGCGTCTGGGGTAAACCATGGAAAGCTGTGTAGGTATGTATATTTGCGTGTCTGGACGTGTGTATGTACATGTGTATGGGGGGGGGGGGGGTTGGGCCATTTCTTTCGTCTGTTTCCTTGCGCTACCTCGCAAACGCGGGAGACAGCGACAAAGTATAAAAAAAAAAAAAAAAAAAAAAAAAAAAAAAAAAAATATATATATATATATATATATATATATATATATATATATATATATATATATATATATATATATATATATATATATATATATATATATATATATATTCCCTGGGGATAGGGGAGAAAGAATACTTCCCACGTATTCCCTGCGTGTCGTAGAAGGCGACTAAAAGGGAAGGGAGCGGGGGGCTGGAAATCCTCCCATCTCGTTTTTTTTTTTTTTTTTTTTTTCCAAAAGAAGGAACAGAGGAGAGGGCCAGGTGAGGATATTCCCTCAAATGCCCAGTCCTGTGTTCTTAACGCTACCTCGCTATTGCGGGAAATAGCGAATAGTATGAAAAAAAAAAAAAAAAATATATATATATATATATATATATATATATATTTTTTTTTTTTTTTTCATACTATTCGCTATTTCCCGCGATAGCGAGGTAGCGTTAAGAACAGAGGACTGGGCCTTTGAGGGAATATCCTCACCTGGCGCTCTTCTCTGTTCCTTCTTTTGGAAAAAAAAAAAGAGAGGGGAGGATTTCCAGCCCCCCGCTCCCTTCCCTTTTAGTCGCCTTCTACGACACGCAGGGAATACGTGGGAAGTATTCTTTCTCCCCTATCCCCAGGGATAATATATATATATATATATATATATATATATATATATATATATATATATATATATATATATATATATATATATATATATATTATACGCTGTCTCCCGCGTTAGCGCGGTAGCGCAAGGAAACAGACAAAAGAATGGCCCAACCTGCCCACATACACATGTATATACATTGTTACGAACACGTGTGTGTTTGTATCTATTTCTTATCAGGGCGAGGAGTGATGCTTGACGCTGGCTCGGAGTTTCTGTCCACCCAGCATTTTACGAGAGTGTGACTGCGCCGAGACTCTGGGACCCTCCAACCAATGAGAATTTCTCCTATATTTCTATAGCCAATCGAAACGTAAGGTTTATAGCAGCAAGGGTGAACGCTTGTCTTCTTGTACCCACTACACCCGCTGAGATCTGATTCCTCTTTCTCCAGCCCAGCGAGGTGGGTGGTGTCCCCTGCTGTAAACCTGTAAGCCTATAAGCCCGTTACCCGAGTGCTGTGCTATAAAGCCGTTACTGCTATAAGCCCGTTACCCGAGTGCTGTGCTATAAGTGTTTACTGTGTTACATCAGATTTAGCTAAGTGTTTACTGTGTTACATCAGATTTAGCTAAGTGTTTACTGTGTTATATTAGATTTAGCTAAGTGTTTACTGTGTTACATCAGGTTTAGATAAGTGTAACGATGAAGTTCATTGTGTCACGTCAAGCGTAATTAAGTGTCACAAGAAAGAGATCTCCTGGCTTGAAATCTTATCTGAAATGTTATCTCATGTTCAATGTTAAACTCACTTTCAGTGTTAACGTAATGATTCATGCTTGATTTATGTGCTTATCTTTGTACACTTGAATTCTTTCATTATAAGTAGATTTAATGTAATGCAACTTGACAAATCTATAACGTCCTTGCAAGACAAGGACCAGTAGTATTTGTAACATATGCTACTGGCGACCTTAATAAGTAGTGAGTTCGTAACAACATAAGTCCACACACGCACATATACACACCTATACATTTCATCGGACATTTATACATACATAAGTAGACATATACATATATACACATGTACATAATTCATACTTGCTGGCAAATATGTTGATCACACTTGTCCGTGATGATAGTATGTGGGTGAAATCGCACTTCAGTAGTTCATAACCTTTTATTCAACATGTAATTTTCCTATACATGTGACACGGCATGTTTCGTGAAGACTATCCAGTACTTAACAAAGTTATTTAAATCCCAACATCACATTTCAGTCCACCACAAATCCCTCTAGGCTAAGCACTGTCTGCTTTGTCTGGTCGTAACCCTTCTAAGGGAGAGTGATTAAAGGGGGGAAGGGGTTGTCAGGTGATGGAGTTTACCGAGTAGCTGGGCGTGTCTATATATATATATCTTCTTTTCATACTATTCGCCATTTCCCGCGTTAGCAAGGTAGCGTTAAGAACAGAGGACTGGGCCTCTGACGGAATATCCTCACCTGGCCTCGTTCTCTGTTCCTTCTTTTGGAAAATTAAAAAAAAAAAAACGAGAGGGGAGGATTTCCAGCCCCCCGCTCCCTCCCCTTTTAGTCGCCTTCTACGACACGCAGGGAATACGTGGGAAGTATTCTTTCCCCCCTATCCCCAGGGATATATATATATATATATATATATATATATATATATATATATATATATATATATATATACATATATATATTCCTAAGACTCCACGGGGAAAATGAAAAACGATAAGTTCCCAAGTGCACTTTCGTGTCATGATCACATCATCAGGGGAGACACAAGAGAGAAATATAACAGTCAGTTGATATACAACGAAGAGACGTAGCTAGGACGTCTCTTCGTTGTATATCAACTGACTGTTATATTTCTCTCTTGTGTCTCCCCTGATGATGTGATTATTACATGAAAGTGCACTTGTTAACTTATCATGTTTCATTTTCCCCGTGGACTATTAGGAATATGCTTGATCACGCACAAAATTGTAATCCTTTTCAATATATATATATATATATATATATATATATATATATATATATATATATATATATATATATATATATATATATATATATATATATATATATATATATATATATATATTTATATATATGGTCTCCTTAAAACTTACAATGATGGATGCCCCTTTAGACCTATATTCTTCTCTATTAATTCTTCTAGTTATAAATCATTCATATGGTTAGCTAAACAACTTAACCAGGTTCAGTAAAAGAAAAATCCTTCCATCGCATGCTATGAATAACTTAGATTTTGCAAACAAGGCTAAGAACATTAACTTGCCAGAACATAATCTCAATAGTTTTGTTGTAAATTCCTTATTCACCAAAGTCCCCAATGAAGAAACCATGACTTAATTCCCTCATCTCAGTCTTAGCTTACTACTACTACGACTACTACCCCTCAAAACTTTTATTGACTTCCCAGAACTTTGTGATTCCAATGATGTTTTCCGAGATGCTGGAGGGAGTTGTTGTAGACAGAAATTTGGTCTAGCTGTGGGAGATCCCCTTACTCCTATCCTTAGTATTCATGGAATACTTTGAGATTGAGATTCTAACTCAGAGACGTTGTTGATGTGTAGCCTATATGGTCATCTTCCCATGATTGTGATGCGTTCTTTGATGAATTAAACAGCATTCACCCCACCAACACATTCAAGATTGAGTGGGGAAAAAAAAGACAAATTACCGTGTTTTGACGGGTTGATAACTAAGGAATCTGATCACTTTTCCTTCAAGATCTACTGGAAACCAACCAGTGCTGAGAGCTATTTCATTATTTCTAAGAGCATGATCATTCCGTAAAAATGTTTGTAGTTATATTCATGATTTTAAGAGCATCACGTAAATATGATCCCGCAAGTCTAGATGAATGTAACCATATAAGACGTACCTTTATACAGTTCTATCATCCAAAGTAGCTTGTGCACAAGGCTTACTGGAAAGACTTGAGAAAGACAGACAACAGGAGGCCTGATTGGCCCACGACTGGGTTGTCTGAAAAATGAAAAAAAAATAAGATCTAACGACAAAAAAAAAAGAAAATGTAATTCCACTCAGTAGTTGTTTTAAGCTATCACCGACTCCCCGAGGCTGAACATAAGCCTTCTAGTATCCTCGTTACCACTGATAGATCTATATGTTCGTTGTTGCCCCTATCCTCCTAACTTAGATAGAATAAGACAGTTACTAAAACCAATGCTTTTAATGTTGCCTACTAATATGATAACCCTATCAGTAAGACCTTGATTAAAAGTAGGCCAAATTATCAGAATATTGGGCGTATTTACGCCGTCAAATATAAGGCATTTATAGATGTATGGCCAGACCGGTAAAACAGGAACTGAGAGATGCTCTAGGTACAGTCATCTATTACGCAGAGGTGACCACAGTAATGCTATTGCTAAACATTAGCAAGAAAACAATCCCCCTGTAGACCATAGCAACCTAGTCACTTTGTACCCTTCATCGGATCATGCTACCCGTAATGTCATTGACTCTGTCTTAACTGCTAGATCATCATGAAAGCATTATCAAGACAAGATAACATAAGAAGAGTTGTTGTACACGCATCTTGTTCCTCAACCCAACCACCCCCACACAACCCCACAATTCACAAGGCACCACCCCCTACTTTCCCTCTAACGGTCAAGTTCAGTGCATACTCTGGCATGGCTGGTATAGGATGCACAAGCCTTTGTGTTGGTTTTAGAGTTTAAAACTTTATGAAGTGTTTGCACCAGTTGAGGCAGTGGGTCTCCGGGAAAGATATTGTGCATTGTAAAATACCAATACAGAGAATCATCTGAACTCATACCGAAGTGCGATTTCACTTTTATATATATATATATATATATATATATATATATATATATATATATATATATATATATATATATATATATATATATATATATAGATGATTTCTTGCATTCTGACATTCTATGTCAAAACGTGCGTTCTACATAACCAGTAAAATGAAGTTCAGGAAATTGTTTCAGCAATAAAACACACAGAGTTCACAGTAAGTCCAGGCTAAGAGATATTCGAAGCACTATGCATTCAGAGAACTTCCCTGGGAACTTTTAAGAGGCCTTTATCTTTAGGAGATTTTTCGCCTGGGAATTTAATATCTACCTCCTCTATTGTTCTCCGGCTTGACACATTTTGAAGGGGGAAATTTTGATGAAACCTCGCCTTCCTCCTTTTATCTCCCACGTACGTAATCTTTTGTTGTGTGGCTTTTGTTGGGTAGCGGCTTCCCCGGTTTATGAAAGCGAGAGACGGCAGCGACCCCTCCACTCCTCTGTCGGGGAGTGGGGAGGTAGTGCGCCATGCTTGAGGGGGGGGAACGGGGAGAAGAATGGAGTGGGGAGGGCGATTGTTAAGGATGGAAGAGTGTGGGTAAAGAGAGGAAGTGTGAAGGGAAAAGAAGGGGGTGGGGGGTGGTTAGTGTAGGAGTTAAGGGTGGAGGATGAGGGGCAGAGACGTGTGGAGTGGTTGAAGGACGACAGGAGTGACGGCGAAGTGAGCTGAACATGAGACAGGAATGTGGTACGAACAATGTTACATGGACAGACCCCTTGTCATGTTACATGTGGAGGGAAGATGTTGACGGAAGAGTTCTGTGGAGATGATGGTCTCAAGTGGTGTAGAAGTTGTAGGGAAAGCTGTGTGCAGAGGATCTCTGGGTTGGACCATGTAATCAGTTATGCCAAACCTGAGGGGAATGTGTGGTATAGTTATGTTCTGGGCTGCATCGAAGTCTGTTGTGCCTACGGGAAGATTGTTTTAGTATTGTGTATGCGATGGGACTTTATTTTACAATGTACTGTGCAATAGATGGCTCCAGACAGCACGAGACTCATGGGCTGAGCTTATGTAAGTGATGTATATAACGTGGACGAGACAGATTAAGCTATTTTCAAATTTTCCCGACACCAAAGCAGTCCAGTTTATTATGACCTTCCCTAATAATCATGTTACAGTCCTTTTGTCTGTAATGAGACATGATTCGATGATAATTCCCTTGATCAAACCTCACAATGATACCAAGAATCTTCCATTTAGTGATAATCTTACTCTAGTCCCCCACCTACTCAAAGCCTTTAATGTGAATTCAGTTTTCAGAAACAATGATGATAATAAGAATATTTAAATCCAAAACTCACCTTATAGTTCTGCAGGCTGTGTTTACAGACTACCTTGCAAAATCTGTAATATGTTTTACATACGACAATTTGGTAAGGATCTCTCTCTTGGGCTCCAGCAAGATAACTACCATATAAGAAACAGACAGGTTTCCAATGCCTTGTTCATTCACGTTAGCAATTATGACCACCGTATTGACTGAACCAGTGCTATACTTCAGTTAAAACATGTTCCTTCTCTTGGAAAATTAGAAACGGAAGGGGAGGATTTTCAGCTCCCCGATCCCTCACCTTTTAGTCGCCTTCTACGACACGCATGGAATATGTGGGAAGTATTATTTTTCCCCTATATCCATTGATATATATATATATATATATATATATATATATATATATATATATATATATATATATATATATATATATATATATATATATTCCTATGAGTCCACGGGGAAAATGAACGAATATAAAGATAGGCCGGCTTGGTATGGGCAAAATCATGCACACCCCTGTCATGACCACCATGGACTAAAAGTAAGAAATATCAACATGAGAAACAAGAACGTACCAGGGACCAATCTCTGCTGCTAAGAGGTGGTAAGGTTGATAGAAACAAGAAAGACAAAAACAGAAATGATATCCCCAGACCCACTGTCCTAAGGAAAGATGTCATTACGAATCAAAATCCTCGAGCGATCAGACACGACGAAGATATTATGATAAATAGACGGACGCGCGCTCTAGGACCGGGAAACATGCAGTCACCTCACGAGAGCAGGGGTCAGAATATCACCTGTATTATACATAGAGAAAAGCAACACCACAGCAGTCGTAATGGGAAGGAGTAATTGAGGTGATAGGGAAGGCAATAACGCTTTGTAAGGCTTTCGATTCCACTCCCGGTAAGAGAGAGGGAAGCAGAGTGAGCCAACCTAGATTTGTGAGCAGGATGACACCACTTGACGTGCTGATGAGCTGCCCACACTGAACATACTAATGTGATGGTCTTCACTGTGGACACACTAATACATTTGGATCATAACAATGTTCAACATGGAAATGAAAACATCTGGTAAACCATCATTAAAAGCGTTAGTTGAGAAATAACTCTAAGGTAATGATCCAAAATACACAAAGCAATGCTTAGTGTCATATAATACGGTACACAGAATGTTTGTGTTCATGGCCCTAGACAGACTGTATTTGGAACATATCATTCATATCTGGCTACTGCACTTTATCAAAGACGAATAAGAATGAAAACGAAGACACAAATACAGCGAAAGCAACGCCATCACTAAAATATGGTTCTTCTTCAGAAAGGCTCAGAGATCGGAAATCATTTTCTAGAAAAAATGCAGACAATTAGGAGGTCTGACAGAAGTTTCTACGAGATACGTGTTTATAATATCACAAAATATCATTCTCCTCCATTGCATTACCATATACCGACGGGAAAATGATATATGAAATGAGAGTAGATATTCACATATATGGGTAAAACATTGCTCAGTAATGAGGTCACAAGACACTGAAATAAACTTTTATTAGATGTTGTCCAAGTGAGGATCATCGGTGCATTTAGTACAACAGAGCGAAACATATACTTGAACGACATTGATCATCAGTGAAATGTGACATTTATGGTCTACGTTGAGCCTGGCCAGAAATAACATTATGATATTCAGGTATTTCAACTTCTTTTTTCTTTATAGTGATGTGAATATTCTTTTTCCACAAAGTATCCAGAGGCTGCTACGAAACCCATTTGTATATTCTTTTAATAAAATTATCATGCTAGTATATTCTATGTATACTATGTGGTACTCTTGGATAGCAATTTATCTACCAATTAATATGTTATATGAGGTGATGAGTAGAAATTGATCCACTATTACTGTCCTCCAGCAAACAGCTTCGACGTACACTATCACATATTTTGTTGTTCAGCTTCCTATGTACTCCCTGCAGGATATATAAATGTATGTGCTTCCGGCACAAGCTGAAACTCAGAAAATAGAATCCAATCTGTATTAGGAAATAACATTTTTTCATTCAAACAAATAGCAGATTCGGATCCTCCGAGTCCTTGTAATGCCTTCCCTCACCACTACCAACCCCACACTCCCAACACCCACCCCATCCCCATCCTGGTCACCACATCCTCCCTCACCACCAACACATCACTTTCCACACCCTGAACGACGAAATGGCATTGTTCACTGGTAAGATAACCGCTCACCCTGGCCGTATTTCTGTCTTCATAACACCCACATTGCCGGTATAGCCTTCCAACTAAACAATACGATTCTTTTTCCCAGAAATACATTACCTAGATCTATCAATATCCTCATTGCCAAGGATATGAATAAATCATTGGAAACTACGTATGGAGAATGGGTGTAGTGCGACTGGTAACTTCCTCGACGAGTCTACAGAGAGACACACAGAAGACTGGGTCGTCTGTTTATGAGAGTATAATATTTTTCCGGAATATATGTCACCCCGTCAACCAGCAATGTTTATCCAGCCACAGAAATGGATGGACGATTAGCAGCTGTGTGTGTGTCTGGTAACCTCCCCGCCGTGTCTGCAGACAGGCGGACAAACAAGATCGCCTTTCTATACTAGAAGAAGGTATCAAAACTATCACCTTCTGCTATAAGAAGTCAGAAGAAATAGTAATCTATCTGTCATTGGCAGAGCATTTGATGATCAGTATACAAAAAGGAAGAAATATTAGAAAGCTTTGCACTTTGGATCTGGAGAAGTCGTACTACCTGAGAAAGACAGATGACAGATGTCACGGCCTGTGACATGGGTATCTGCTGGAAGACATTCAATCAAATGTAACCTAAATTCCTAACCTACTACGTAGAGAGAGAGAAGAATAGGAAAGCAGAAGACTCTAACAAAAGCTGGAGAGAGCAACAACGCAATGACGAAGTTTTACCTGAAGTGGAAAATGGGGAACGTTTACACAAAGTATCAAACAGCACGAAGACATGAGAACATATACTGCATGGTGGAGCTCTGAACGAAGTAATAGACGGGAAATACGAGGGCAAGAGGCCACAAGGAGGAAAGAGGAAATCGATACTTGACGACCTGAGGAGCGGGAGAAGTTATCACTCGAAGAGAAAGGCTGAAAACAGAGAAGTTTGGCGAAGGTTAAATCCATGAAACTAGACCCTGTCGATATCCAGAAGACTAAAGAAAGATACAGCCATGTAGGACGTACCTTTAAGCAGTTATATTATGCCAAGTGGTTTGTGAACAAGGCTTACTGGAAAGCCAGGACGATATTTTGATGCATCTCGTAACAAAAATGTGGAAAAGGATGATAGATATAAATGTTTGGTGTTGTCCTATTCTCCTAACTTAGCTAATGTAAGAAAGGCATTACAAAAAGAACAGTGTTTTTAATGACGTCTTCCAATGTAATACCACTATCAATAAGATCTTAATCAAAGTTAGGCCAAGTTATCAGAAAATTGGGAGTGTTTACGCCGTTAAATGTAGGGCATGTAATGATATATGCATTTACCAAACAAGTGAAACAGAAACTGAGAAATGATATTGGCACAGTCATTCAATACGCAGAGGTGACCACAGTAATATTATTGCTAAGCACTGGCAAGAAACCGATTACCTTGTGGATCTTAACAATCCACTCACATCGTACCCTTCATCTGATTATGCTACTCGTAACCTTACTGATTTTTTTTCTCTCTTTCTTTAGCTGAAGGCTCCAGTCACGGACTAAAGTCCACATCATGGCTGGGCCTTAGATAGAATATAGAGAGAATTATGAAACGGAATTAGAAAAGACAAGGGAAAGTATTTACGAATTTTAGAGGAAGTGAAAACCCTGTCTTTCAAAATGTACCAGGTCAAAGTTATTGGGAAAGACATGACAAAGGTAGACTGTTCCAAAGTTTTAACGTGCAGGGAAAGAAGAAGGATTAAAACTGCCTGAACTTGAATTGCCGTTGGCCACACACTAATCATGTGACACAGCAGCTTGCCAAGTATTGTGTAGTCTAGCTAATGGTGGGGGCACACAAGCAGCCAGCTCTCGGGAGCAAAATCCAAAGTGAAATATAAAGAAGAGGGAAAGTGAACCAACATTGTGGCGCAGGGCAAGAGGGTCAAGTTTGGAAGTTAGCCTGGGACAGTTTATAAGTCGGACCGCTTTCGACTCAACTTTGTCACGTAAGGATACAGAGCTACAACCACCTCAAATGTAACAGCAGTCCTCCATACAAGGACAAGTTAATCCCTTGTATAAACGGAGCAACTGTTCAGAAGTATCAACATCTTAACAGGACACCCAGTTTCTTAAAGGCAGACTTGGCTATTCCTGTAATGAGGGTTTCCAAGAAAGAGTGGATGTTACAAGAATACCAAGTATGTTTATTGAGTCAAGAGGTGGGATTACAGAACCGTCAAAGGAGAAACGAGAGTTGTGGGAGTTCTTGACAGAGAGATGGTTAGAAAGTGGGTCTTGGAGACATTGACCTTAACAAGATTTTGTGTACCCCACTGAGATATCTTGTCCCATTCTGAGTTTTTTAAGGAAGCTGTGTCGGGACGAGAAGTAGATCGAGTAGGAGAAGAGCAAGCAGAATTAAAGGATGTAAATGAATGCAGTGTCGAGTCGTCAACGTATGAGCGCCATAGATCATTTGTAGAAGAGAGGAAATCATTGTTAATGAGAAAAAGTGTAGGGGAGAGGACAGAATCTTGAGGGAAAAGGAGGGTTGTGAGGAGGGAGCTTATCCACCAACAGCTACAGAGACAGATTGGCCGGAGAGGAAGCTTAGATATGAAGGAGCAAAGAGAGGAGCTTAGTGATGAGACCCCAATGCCACTCAAAAGCCTAAGATGTGTCAAGAGCAACTATACACAACTCCCAAAAACCTTTCAGGGTTAATGACCAGTTGTCAGTAAGAAAGGAAAGAATATCACCAGTGGATCTCCACTTACGAAAGCCATACTGGTAATCAGAGAGAAGACTACTGTAAAATCCAGGTGTTTAAGGATATGGGAGTTGAGGAGGGATTCAAAGTTTTTCGAAATGGTAGATGTCAAAACAACAGGGTTAGAGGGGTCAGAACGGTCACCTTTCTTAGGAATGAGATGCATCAATACATGCTTCCAAGGAGAAGGTAAAGTTTTGGTTTTCAAACCGCTACGGAACATGCGAGCAAGCACAGGTGCAAGTTCAGAAGCACGCTCTTTCAGTACACGGGGATGGATGCCTTGCTTGTGTCCAGAGAGAGAAGAACTTTAGGGACAGTCCAACAAGAGTTCTCGAGAAGGTGCATAGGAGTAGAAACGGGTGAAGGAATGTTAGAATCCTCCACGGTGGAGTTAGAGGAGAAACGGGAACCATGAAAAGTTGCCTTGTCTACGGGAGAGACAGGTATAGTGCCGTCAGAATGGAAAAGTGAAGGAAAGGCAGAACGACAAAAGTTGTTAAAGATACCCTTTGCTAAAGACCAGTGGATGACCAGGAAAGTTATCGCACTCACTTTGAATAAAGGAACATTTAGCCTCACGGATAACGTGCTTTCATTGATTACGAACATTGATGAAAGCTAAATAGTAGCCAGAGGAAGGAGAGTTCTCCCAGGACCGATATGCCTGATCCCTTGCCTGAATGGCCTCAGAACAGGAACGGTTGAACCATGGATTAGATGGAGAAGTCATTTTGGAGGAAGAGGGGATGAATGCTTCCATTCCATTAAGAATAATCTCTGCTATGCGTTTGGCGAAGACAGAAGCATCACCACATAATCTACTCAAGGAAAGTTAGGAAAGAAGTTGCGTAGGTTATTGCACTCAGCTTTGGTGAGGTGTCAGAATTTGCGCTGAGAAGGGGCTGCTGGAGAGAGAGGTGCCGTTAGAATAGATACATTTATGAAAGTGTGATCAGATGAAACAATTGAGTGCGAGACTGCACTTACAGCGGGTTGGATTATAGGTGAAAAATAAATCCAGAATATTAGGAGAATGGTCAGAGCGGTCAGCAATATGGGTAAGGTGGAAGGTAATTTCTTTAAATCACTTAGAATGGAGAACGTTAGGGCTTCAGTCCCTCCACCATCCGTATGGTGGAACTCAACCATTCCCTACTGTGAACGATGAAATCCCCGAGATAGAGGATTTCGGCTTGTTGGTGAGAGGATGTCACAGTCTCATGGCAGGAGTTTAGATAGTCTAAGAAAGCTATAAAATTTGTAGAATTAGAAGAGCAATGAGCGAAACAGAAGGAAAGTATGGTAGTTGGGAGACAGACCTTGAGCCACATAACCTAAAAGTTTGGGGACTCAAGGTCCTAGAGGCGTGCAACAGGTGTGTTGATGTTGGAATATGCACAAACATCACCTCTGAACCGGATTCGTGAGTGGAGGTTATAGTCAGACATGAAAAGTGACTAATGAAAACATCATTTGACAACTGTGTCTCAGAGAGAAGTCAGATATTGGGAAAGGTACGAGACAGACGGTGTTCAACAGAGGAGAGGTTACTGGAGAGACCACAGTTGTTGGTGTAGTGAATAGAAAAAAACGAAGGTCTGACAGAGAGGGAGAGGTCGTGGGAGGGGCCTGCGCTACTACTGCCAGAGCCCTCCCTATATTTTTCGGACTTTTTCATGATAACATATAAAAAATGTTTAAGTGTACAGGAACTGGCAAGAGTACTTATGTGAAAAAAAGATAATGATAAGCAAGGTTTGAGTAGGTGTGTGGTGGCTAAAAGGAGAAAAAGGCTGAACCAGTCCGGTAGTCCAGGTTTGATGAGACGGAAATTTAGGCCAGCAATCCTGACATGGAGAATGTAAGATGGTTGGTTACGGCCACCACTTTACCGCTCCTCAGTCAGGACGGTAATACCACCATGGGCGACTGCTGATAACATCCTGCTACCTAATGGTTTACTCCAAGTGTAGGGGCCGGGATGATCCTTGAGTTAGCTGGGGTACTGGGAGAGGCCAGTACACTACCACCTGAGCCCTCCCTCTCACTGGTGGCAGAGTCACACAACAAAGTGTAGTCAGAGAAGTATAATATGCCTAAAATTTGCAGGGTTCATTGGAGAGGCCATTACTCCATTAACGAACTCCCCTAGCACCCTAGACACACTACCCCAACCTCCACCTTCTCGCTGGCACACATGGTGAATATATGTATGTATGCACAAATATACACATATACAGATACATACATGGGAGTAGTAGTAGTAGTAGTATATACATAGGTGTTGCTGGATTCTTACCTACTTGAGATTACACTATGAGTGAAAAGTCACCTTCAGCGAGGCTGTATCAGTGATTGTAGCAATCAAAGAAATCCATCCTGATCCTGCTACTGTGTGAAGTGCAGCTTTGTAGCTGCAGGAGACCTTGGAAAAGTGACGGGTTATAATCATTAAGACTGCATACAGATATGAAGGTAATACAGGAGGGAGTACAATAGTTAACCTTTCGCTGAAGACATGATGAAAGTATCTTTAAGGTGGCTCAAGGCTGGACTATTGAGGCTATCCAATACAACACCTTCAGCTCGCCCATAATACTTACATTAGCTGAACTGTCTGAATTGCTGATACTAAGAACTTTGATTTGTTCCCCAAATAACTTCAAAAAACACATCCTATTATCCACCAGATCATTATGAAAGATTTATCAAAACAGGATAACATAAGAAGAGTAGTTGAACAACACGCATCTCGTTACCCAGGCCAACCACCCGAACACAACCCCTTCTTAACCACAAGACACCCCACACTCTCCCTTAGACGTTCAGTCTAGTGTATACTCTGGCATGTCGGTAACAGTGTGTTCAAGCCTTTGTGCTGGTGTTGGGATATAAGACTTTTATATATATATATATATATATATATATATATATATATATATATATATATATATATATATATATATATATATATATATATATATATATATAAAACCGAAGAATTTTCTTTATGTTAGCTGAGACGGCACGGGCAACTGCTAATATGTGATAATAACAGTATTACAGCATTAATCCAGATTTCTATTATCGCTATGATATCAAACTTTTCTGAAAGAGGACGTGATCTTTGCACCTCTCACTTGAAGTCCAGACACCTGTGTTGGTACAGTATACTGTAGTGTTGCATCGTGAGAGGCAGAGTACCAGTGTCGCCAAATCCTGAGGTCAAACCTCATTTCTAATGAAACCAATGGTCATGTTAGCTTCAACTGGCCACATCCCATCACCATAGGTGACCCCCATCTGACCTAGCTGGGTCACAGTGACCAAACCCTCCATAGTCCTGCTAAATATCTGCTTAATGGTTTTCGTCCAGAATCCTGCGTAAACGAGTCGTGGCGAACATGACAGGGAGGAGAGAGGAAGTGGAGTATATATGGAGAGGCAGAGAGGAGGTAGGAGGAGGCTGGGAGAAGAGAGGGAGACATTGTAAGAAAGAAGGGAGGGATTCTAGGAGGAGAGAGGGAAGGGCTGGGAGGAGGGAAGGAAAGACGGGAAAGAGAGGAAGAGAGAGAGAGAGATAGGGGGGGGAGCTGGGAAGAGAGAGCGAGGGGACAAGAGGAGAGAGAGAGAGAGAGAGAGAGAGAGAGAGAGAGAGAGAGAGAGAGAGAGAGAGAGAGAGAGAGAGAGAGAGAGAGAGGCTGGGAGGGAGGGTAGCAGAAGTTGGGAGTTGGGAGAAAGAGGCTGGGAGGAGAGATAGAGAGAGGCTGGGAGGAGGGAGCGAGGAGTATGGGAGGGTCAGATAACCTCATTGTGGACTTGATTGCGCATGACAAGGTCATCTGCATGAGGACAAGTCATGGTGCCTAGTGTTCCAAACATTGTTAGTTGTAGATAAAGGATGATGAATCGGAAGGCATCACCCCACCCACCTACCACACCTCCACCACAGCAGCCGCCACCAACACAGGTGGTAAGGAAGACTGTGTGGTGTTGTAAGAAGTACACTGCTACGGAAAGTTTATCGGAAAGCGTGAATAAGGAGATTTTCTCAAATTAAAACTTCAGTCGGATGATCCGGGGAGGAAGATTAAATCTGAAACGAAGGTATAAGTTAAATCCTGTCATTCAGAAATGCAGTGATATCTTTCTTCCTTCTTGAACAAGCTTATTGACTGACATCACTGAGGTGGTTGTCTTTACGTGATCTTTAGGAACTGACAGTCTTTGTATTGACAACACCTGGTGGGAGCTGATTCCAACGCTCTGCAAATGTCGTCTTAAAATACTTCGGACCACGATAGTATCATGTCTTCCTTTTATTCAAGCTACTATCATATCTGGTATTGCAATCGATGTCTTATGGAAAACTTCTCGGTATGTTGAGAGACTTTTTGAGATCCTTAATATTTCTCTTAAATCATCTTGGATTCTGTGCTTATAGAGGCCTAGAGGGATGGGCCAGGAGGAGAGAGGGAGGGGCCTGGAGGAGGGAGAGAGAAGCCTAGAGAAGAGAGGGAGGGAGAGGCCTGGACGAGGAGGAGAGAGGCCTGGAGGAGGGAGGGAGAAACTGGTAATAACAAAGGAGAGTCGAGGGAGGGAGAGAGTGAAGCTGGGGGAGGGGTGCCTGCCTTCCTACGAGTATGCCTGTGGCAGGGAGGATGGAGGGAGGGAAAGAGGAGGGAGGGAGGGAGGGAGGAGGGAGGAACACATGGCTCAGGAAGGTAAACCCAAGTAAATGTAAAATGAAGAAAACGTAACGAAGTGATGGAGTTTATATCCTGCCCCTCCATACTGCAGGACACAGTTGCAGGCTGAGCTAGTATTGGGGACTTCAAGGATGCTACATCGCTAGGCTCGACCTCCAGAACATTGCTCCAGGTGGATTTTCATGGTGAGAAATGACTTGTTATTTAACATCAAAAACACCCTCTCGTTGTACGTGGTTATTGAAGTGTGTAGAAGAATGCATATAGCATGTGTCAAGACCAGAATATGATATGCAGCATATGTCAGGACCAGAGTATGTTATGCAGCATATGTCAGGACCAGAATATGATATGCAGCATATGTCAGGACCAGAATATGATATGCAGCATATGTCAGGACCAGAATATGATATGCAGCATGTCAGGACCAGAATATGATATGCAGCATATGTCAGGACCAGAATATGTTATGCAGCATATGTCAGGACCAGAATATGATATGCAGCAAATGTCAGGACCAGAATATGATGGAGCATAAGTCTGATCTCCTTACGTGATGGTGGGGTAGGGATATAACTGCAGCAGCAGGTCCAGACGCAAGCAGGAAAGACTGTACTACATTGTATTTTTCTTACGTTGGAGGTTCCAGTCACGGACAATAGTCCACAGGAAGACCTGGCCTTAATTGAAATATAGAGAGGATTGTGAAGCAGAAAAAGAAGAGACAAGGAGTAGTCCTTACGAATTCTAGAGGAAGTGAAAACCTTGTCTTTTAAAACGCAGGTAACTAAACTATAGAGAGAGACTCGTAGAGGTAGTACCACCTACATTGGAAAAAAGGAAAGTGAAGATGTGAAAAGGTATTCTTACAGGAGTTTGAGGAAAACAGTAAGATGGTTAGATAAAGATGAAGTATAGAAAACAATATGATAGCTAGATAAAGATAAAGTGAAGAAAATAGTAAGATGGTTATATAAACATCATGTGAAAAAAATAGTAAGATGGTTATATAAACATCATGTGAAAAAAAATAGTAAGATGGTTATGTAAACATCAAGTGAAGAAAATAGTAAGATGGTTAGATGAATATTAAGTGAAGGAAAGGAATAAAGGAAAGAGCTGAACTAAAGCTGTTATTTGCGTGTAAAATGCACATAACCATTTTCTATTGAAAAGAAAAACTATTTATTCTAAAATATGATTTTCGTGGAAAAGGATAAGAAATTCGAATCACACAATATGTAACACAAATTTGTTTTCTGGGCCTTGGAGGAGCTGTGCCCGGGGTAAACTTTCACCTGAAGGAGTTAGCGCCACGAGTCTTGACTTTGTTGATTGAGTGGCACCAGCTTTGTGTCTCGATTCTCGAGGGTGCCTTTCTTACAATGGAGGATCCTTCAGGAGGTGCTTCATACAAGAGAGCTACTGGCGATGGCCAGGAAGAGGCTGTACTTATGCTGTCACTGCTTAGGGCGGCGCGGCTCGGCTACGGTTGGTGCTTGTAGAGGCTGTACTGCTACTGCTGGTGCTTCTTGCGAGACTGCGTTGCCACAGAGGTGTTAGTGGGTCACGCTGGCAGAAGTACTGGTCCTGTTGGTGCTCATGGCGCACTGTTACTATTGATATTCACTGAGGTATCACTAATAGCGTTGGTGCTTGTAGTAAGGCCAGATTGTTACTAATGGTACTTGTTAAGGCTGCACTGTCACTGTTGGTACATACGGTCAGGTCCACTGATAGATTTTATCTGGTCTTTACTTATATTCTGAAATTGTCACACTGTATTTCCTTCGATTTTACACGCTGAGAATACAATAGCTGTTTCTTCTATTGATAAAGTAACTCTTTCCAGTTCTCTTTTCTTCTCTAACACCACAATGATTTACTCAAACATTCCCTGCAGACATACCTCTTGATGAGCCTTAGGCCCTCCTCATAATTTCTTTTCCGTGCAGTCCAGAAAAAAAAGAACTCCTCGTAAACATATGGACTAAACTGTATCTCTTCTAGTATTTTGAAGGATCATGCCTACGAACTCGCTCCTGTGCTTCCTCGTATCTTTCGTTTCCCAGAAGAAAAATCATCCTGGTACAAACGTGCACCAGAGCGGCCTTCCTCACAGAACTGTGACCGGTCTACCCTTTCCAACTATCGGCCTGTTGCTTTAACTTCGACTATTTCCAGAGTCTTTCAATGTCTCTTCAACTTTCGTCTTCTTAAGTGGCCTTGAATCGTACAGTCTTCTCTCTGGTCATCGTCATAGTTTTCGCAAGACAAGATCTCACAGGTAATAGCCCAACTAATGCGTGACCATCTTCTCCCAGAGATCCTGGGAACCTAGTAGCGTAGTCCTTGATAGCTCGAAAGTCTTGGAGGGCGTGAAACATCAAGATGTAAACATTCTGCTCTTATGGATCTTCCGTCCAACTCGAGCTTCTTATCTTTACATATTTAGCTTCCTCTCTAGCCCCTGTCTGTCTCCATGATTAGTGATAAATCAACTTCCTTCTCTACCAACAGCGGTACACTTCAAGCTTATAACGTACACGTGATATCAGATGTAAACTATTTACCACTTTACCTCGAGAATCGAACCCCGGTCTATCTGCGTGCCGCACAGGCGGGTAGCCTCGTCCCTTCCACACCATGAGCTTAAAACAACATCTCCGTAACGATTCGTTGACTTCACGAGGTGGAAATACTGCCACTCACGCTCTGGACGCAAGATCCGTGGATCAACGAATGTTTACGGAGGAAGAAATGTTTAAGCTCATCGTGGCCTATATAATGCAAGGCTACCCGGCTGCCACACAGATGGACCTGAGTATATGGACTAAATTTGATACCGCCTGCAAGAAACTATATGTATAACCATATATATAACCCTTCGAAAGCAATTAGAGCTCAAGAATTCCCAGCAGAAGGAAGGCAGAAGCTGAAAACTAGTCCTCTCTGTAGATAGCCTTAACATACACCCATTCTTACACAGTTTTCAATGTGGAAACAGCAATAATCACGTTGGTATGCGAGATATTTTTGAGGTGAGGGAACAATATACATGTCTCTCCTGTAGAATGTTCAAATGATATCTGGTGCCTGAATTCATGATGATTTATTGCAGGTTGGTCTGGTCGCTATGCCAGAACCTTTGATGACCTGTTGTCATCAACTCTAATCATTTTTCCGTTATTCACTTTAGGCAACATGGATGTTAGTTTCACTCTATGAAAGAAATGAATGTCAACGAATTATTAATTTGCTTCTGCATGGAATATTGCTTCCAAATCTAGTCTCTCTCTAGAATATTGCATTCATATCTAGGTGGGTTCTAGTTTCAAGTACATACTTCATAAAAGTATATCTCAAAGCAGTCCAGCTTATCAACTCAGTCAGTTAGACGTCAAAACTTAAGAGACTTTCTTCTAAAACTACTCTTACCATTATCGTTCATGAGGGCAGGCCATATACCTGCCTCCACCATCATAACCTGGACCCGCAGTGTTCAGCGAGCTTCCGCGTCACACAGTTGCTGTGCTTGGCCGCTGGTAACACGAGGATGGGACGTTGGATTGTTTGCTTCCTTCTCTTGACTGCTAGTCTGTAGAAGTCTTGACTTACTTTTAACTCTCTCTCTACCCTCATAACTACGACCGGTCACTTTTTTTTCTAAATAAGATTTCCTCTCAAAAACTGTACGACGAACGTCCTCCTCCCTCCCTTCACCCCTTTCTCGTGAGGGTCATGACCTCGATGAAGACCGCTATCCATGACTAGTGGTTTAGTCATAGAAACTGCCGACGTCTGAGAGTCACTGATTACCCCAGCCGCCGCCCAGGTCAGCCGGAGTGTACCGCAGTGTCCACACACATGGCTGCTCCGTCGTCCTCTCCAGTGTTGTTGCATCCCGCCCAGCCCTCGAGGTACAGTCGGTCATGGGGAGAAATTTCTCTTTTCGAGGGAACGCTTGTCGCCCACAGCACCTCAAACGCACAGCATATTTCCGCGCTACACTTTGTTTCTCGCCTCTGTGTAATCTTTCGCCCCACAGTTCGTCTGTGCAACAAAGCACTTTGCTAATCCGCACCATGACTTTATTAGTTTGGCACAGACCAAATTGCTCAGCCCACAGCATACAACTGACCCACAGTATGTCCCTAACACACGGCAAGCCTTCGTCCCAAAGGACGTCTACGGCCTACGGCACATTCCAAACCCACAGCATGTCCTGTGCCCACTGCAAGTCCCTGACCCACAGCATGACCCTGACTCACAGCACATCCCAAGTCCACAGCAAGCCCCTGACCCACAATACGTCCCTGACCCACAACATAGCTCTAACCCACAGTATGTGCCTGAACCACAGGACGTCCCTCACACAAAGCATGTCTCAGGCCCACAACATGTTCTTCTTCCCCTCTACAAGACGTCTGTCTCCATCATCTCGTCCCGACCCAGCAGGACAGTGGACATGTCGCTCGTCTTGCTGTATAAAGTCTCATGCATTCCTCTGGAGCCTCACTACGCCATACACCCACCACGCACAAGACGTCACCCGATACCATGTACAGAGGGAAGAGAGGAGGGTAGCTGACTCTACGCCACACCTCAGCCTAATTCTCATTTCATTTTCCGTGAGTACTTAAGGTAACCCGAAAGCCGTAGAGCTTAGTGCTCCCCGGGCGCACCTGTGTGAAATTAAACCTATACAAAGCTTTACTTTGCCTGCTTTTTTAAGCAATGTCTTTTGAGACGAATGGTTGAATCATTAAAACTACCTTCGCTGCCTTTCCTGGAGATAATCAACTTTACTGTTAAAACTACATATATATATATATATATATATATATATATATATATATATATATATATATATATATATATATATATATATATATATATATATATATATATATATATATATCTTTCAAACTATTCGCCATTTCCCGCATTAGCGAGGTAGCGTTAAGAACAGAGGACTGGGCCTTTGAGGGAATACCCTCACCTGGCCCAATTCTCTGTTCCTTCTTTTGGAAAAAAAAAAAAAAAAAAAAAAAACGAGAGGGGAGGATTTCCAGCCCCCCGCTCCCTCCCCTTTTAGTCGCCTTCTACGACACGCAGGGAATACGTGGGAAGTATTCTTAATCCCCTATCCCCAGGGATAGTATATATATATATATATATATATATATATATATATATATATATATATATATATATATATATATATATATATATATATATATATATATATATATATATATACGAAGGTGATATCGCACTTCAGTAGTTCATACAATTCTATTCAACTTGAAATTTTTCTATACATGTGGCACGACATGTTTCGTGGAGACAATCCAACTCATCAGGTGCCAGTACTTAACAAAGGTATATAGATCCCAACATCCCACTTGGTTCCTGCCGTTGGCCCAGCACTGTCAGCAATGTCTGGTCGTAACCCATACGACCGTCTAGTCTTTCTCTTCCCTCTAGCGGCGGAGAGTAGAACTTCGTGTAAGACATTCACCATATATGTTATGATTACGTATTACTATGTACCAATTGTAAATTCTCATTGTAGTGTATCTAGAATAGAGTGTTTGCTATTACTGTATTCCGGAAGATATTTCTTTGAAGGTGAAAAGTCGAAAGTCGAAGTAGAATGAATGAATGTGATGAAATTGTGATTGAAAATTCACCCCTTGGTTGGTTGCTCACCAACGTGAGACGAAGGGTATTCGAGCACATAGTATTCGAATAGTCAACATAGTCGAATAGTCAACAGACATGAGTACGTTTTTTTATGGTTTATGACATTGGCTTTCACATTTGCTGCTGCTCGTGGTATGACCGTCTCCTGGAGATGTTATATGATCGTGTGATAATTCGTTTTACTCATTCCAGACGAATGTCAGTCAGGAAGCACTCTCTCAGGGCTAATGATGTGCGAGTGCAAGATGATCCTGAATCTAGCACGAGCCCCATAGACAATAAGTCTTAGATATCAGATATTGTCTCTAACTTAACCATAGGTACAGCCAAGGTGTCCCTACCCCACGCCCTTGGTAGTGACACTGTATCAATAAGGTGGCCAAGCAAGTTATAAAGTTTGGTGACTCACACACACACACACACACACACACACACACAGATGGCTCGCTCATATGAATGACGTCTAAAGAATCAATTTATCATTAAGATGAGCAACCCTTACATTCTTCAGCCTTTTGTTCTTCCAGAGAAATAAAAGGAATAAAGGAATGCGTAAATATGATCTCATAACCATCGCACCTTCACGCGACACACGACTTTTTATTCTTCGTTTTGGAAACACAAAAAAACACAATGAAAAGCTTTCCTAAAGAGCTGGTTTTTCTCCAGCATGAAGGTATACAACTACTTGTCATATACTGGGAAATCCCGCCGACACAAGAGCATTGGCGGACAACAGCACGGTGTGGTAAGGGTAGAGGTTCGTCATCACTTCCAAATTATCATCTTTTTTTTTTTTTATTGTACTTTATCGTCGCTTCCCGCGTCAGCAAGGTAGCGCCAGGAAACAGACGAAGAATGGCCCATTCACTCATACACACATATATATACCTTTACTTATTGCCAAAAGGAACATAAGGAATCATTATCATGAGCGTGGAGGTGGTAAGCCAGCAGTGGGAGGGAAAGAGAGAGGGGGTGGAATGACGAAGCTTTTACGGTGAAATGTGTTGGGGAGGTGTGGCAGGGAGGCCACGGGTGATGTGTGTAGGTAAGAGTTCCTCGCCAGTGGTCGGGAAGATCTCAGCCTGTGAGTGTGGTTGGACCAGACCTCCAGCGTTCTGGGTCATACCCTATACAGGAAGTCCCTCCTCCTGGATGACAAGAAGCTAAGGCGCTGTAGGGACTGGACCGTCATCTTCGGCTGACCTCATCTTCAGTGGAACATAGTAAGTTACTCTCGTTGTTGACCAATAAACCAGAGTGTGAAATATATGACCCGACGTGCGAGATGAAACCACGCAAACAGTTTGAGCGTTGAACAGTTTACTGGAAGACACATGATTGAGAAACTTATGTTGATTTTGATCTTTGTGACGTGTTGAGAACTTGGTGATGGTGATCTGTCACACCAGGTCCTCATGACAAACATCCTCCAAAAATAGAAAAAAAAAAGGTACTCGACACGAATGATTTCAATTATGTCATTTTATAATAATTCTAATGAACTATTTTGTAGATGTTATGAATAACGATCTTCATGACGTTGTTAGATATCCAGTGAATAAGTAAATGCCTGACTGATAACGCACACGAAATACACAACTGTTAACTTCAGTCGTATGAAATGGGAAACCCCATCCAGACTACTCCCGGTGCAGTGACGTATCCACAATGAAGTTAGCGGTAGATTGGATGAATTAGTGGCTGCCCAACACTGGCTCCGGTACCAAACCCAGCCTCATCACCCGTCACGCACGATGAATCTCTCTAATGATGTCAGTAGGCTGATACATGACGCAGTAATTCAGTCATGCAGTATGTATGTCTGTAGATCAGTCATTATCACACCGCGCACGCGAGCGAAAACGCAGCAAGCGAAAGTTTGAAATGTTGTATGATGGAAACATTTCAAGAGATGGTGCCCCACGAGTGTAAAACTCCAGGCCCCACAAAACTTACCATGGTTTACCCCAGACGCTTCACATGCCCTGGTTCAATCCACTGACAGCACGTCGACCCCGGTATACCACATCGTTCCAGTTCACTCTATTCCTTGCACGCCTTTCACCTTCCTGCATGTTCAGGCCCTGACCTCTCAAAATCTTTTTTACTCTACCTTTCCACCTCCAATTTGGTCTCCCACTTCTCCTCGTTCCCTTCACCTCTGACACATATATCCTCTTTGTCAATCTTTCCTCACTCATTCTCTCTATGTGACCAAACCATTTCAATACACCCTCTTCTGCTCTCTCAACCACACTGTTTTTATTACCACATATCTCTCTTACCCTGTCATTACTTACTCGATCAAACCACCTCACACCACATATTGTCCTCAAGCATCTCATTTCCAGCATATCCACCCTCCTCTGCACAACGCTATCTGTAGCCCACGTCTCGCAACCATACAACATTGTTGGAACCACTATTCCTTCAAACATACCAATTTTTGCTTTCCGAGATAATGTTCTCGCCATCCACATATTTTTCAAAGCTCCCAGAACTTTCGCCCCCTCCCCCACCTTGTGACTCACTTCCGCTTCCATGGTTCAATCCGCTGCCAAATCCACTTCCAGATATCTAAAACACTTCACTTCCTCCAGTTTTTCTCCATTCAAACTTACCAGACACACGCTTCCAAAAAATAATCCACAGGCATGAGAGAGAGAGAGAGAGAGAGAGAGAGAGAGAGAGAGAGAGAGAGAGAGAGAGAGAGAGAGAGAGAGAATACACCATACACCTGTACACACTTCAATCTCCTCTTCCAATTTTTTCAGTCCATCTTCTCTCCTATCCCACCTCTTCCTCCTCTCCTCTAATTACCCAGTCATGAAGATATATATATATATATATATATATATATATATATATATATATATATATCCCTGGGGATAGGGGTTTAAGAATACTTCCCACGTATTCCCTGCGTGTCGTAGAAGGCGACTAAAAGGGGAGGGAGCGGGGGGCTGGAATTCCTCCCCTCTCGTTTTTTTTTTTAAATTTTCCAAAAGAAGGAACAGAGGGGGGCCAGGTGAGGATATTCCAAAAAAGGCCCAGTCCTCTGTTCTTAGCGCTACCTCGCTAATGCGGGAAATGGCGAATAGTTTAAAAAAAAAAAAAAAAAAAAAAAAAATATATATATATATATATATATATATATATATATATATATATATATATATATATATATATATATATATATATATATATATATATATATTTATATATTTTTTTTTTTTTATACTTTGTCGCTGTCTCCCGCGTTTGCGAGGTAGCGCAAGGAAACAGACGAAAGAAATGGCCCAACCCACCCCCCATACACATGTATATACATACGTCCACACACGCAAATATACATACCTACACAGCTTTCCATGGTTTACCCCAGACGCCTCACATGCCTTGATTCAATCCACTGACAGCACGTCAACCCCGGTATACCACATCGCTCCAATTCACTCTATTCCTTGCCCTCCTTTCACCCTCCTGCATGTTCAGGCCCCGATCACACAAAATCTTTTTCACTCCATCTTTCCACCTCCAATTTGGTCTCCCTCTTCTCCTTGCTCCCTCCACCTCCGACACATATATCCTCTTGGTCAATCTTTCCTCACTCATCCTCTCCATGTGCCCAAACCACTTCAAAACACCCTCTTCTGCTCTCTCAACCACGCTCTTTTTATTTCCACACATCTCTCTTACCCTTACGTTACTCACTCGATCAAACCACCTCACACCACACATTGTCCTCAAACATCTCATTTCCAGTACATCCATCCTCCTGCGCACAACTCTATCCATAGCCCACGCCTCGCAACCATACAACATTGTTGGAACCACTATTCCTTCAAACATACCCATTTTTGCTTTCCGAGATAATGTTCTCGACTTCCACACATTCTTCAAGGCCCCCAGAATTTTCGCCCCCTCCCCCACCCTATGATCCACTTCCGCTTCCATGGTTCCATCCGCTGCCAGATCCACTCCCAGATATCTAAAACACTTCACTTCCTCCTATATATATATATATATATATAGAGAGAGAGAGAGAGAGAGAGAGAGAGAGAGAGAGAGAGAGAGAGAGAGAGAGAGAGAGAGAGAGAGAGAGAGAGAGAGAGAGATCCACTTTGGCGCCTGTTAAGAACACGTCGGCTGATATCTACACGACAAATATCAGCAATATCTTTCTCTTCGGCAAATATTCACGGTATCATCTGGCCACCTGAGACATGAGGACGAGCCTGATATACACAGGTGTTCAGTACGAGGCTCAGGTGTGTGAGGAAACACCTGTACATACGTCCTGGAGAAAGCAGAGGAAGGAGAGTCACCACCCCCATATCCCGGGCTCCTTAGTTCGAATCTCTGTGGCTCCTACTTTCATCAGAGCATTAGTATAAGAAATCACTTTAATTTTATATACCAAAGTCAGCTTTCCATCCAATGCCTCACGTCAGTTAATACAGTGCCAACAGGAGGCTTACCACGGAAGGGAGGGTTAAAGTTACGTAACATTTCGGGTGCTGCAGTGAACATGATGCAATGTGTGCCTTTAGGATATCAGTAGGAAGGGTGGAGGAGTCGGGGTTAGAGGGTGATTGGATGGGGGTGCAGGCGACAGGAACCTACATTGCCGTAACTCTTCCACAGTGTCAGGCCAAACAGGAGCCACAGCTAGGGATATCTTCATCTGTCTATGATTACCACAAGACCACTACCTATGAGAGAGTTCGGGTGTTACCCAGGGCTTCTAGGGGCTTCTTCAGCTCAAGGCTGCGTTACTTCTGGTAGCAGGGGTAGGTAGACTCCTTTCCAGTGAGAAGTTGTTTGACGAGACTGTCCTCCCGATTATATAGCTTCGCCAAAGGTGACTTTTCACTCACGGTGTAAACCCGAGCAGGCGGATTCCAGCTATTTGATATATATATATATATATATATATATATATATATATATATATATATATATATATATATATATATATATATATATGTATATATATATATATATATATATATATATATATATATATATATATATATATATATATATATTCATTTTTTTCTTTTAAACTATTCGCCATTTCCCGCGTTAGCGAGGTAGCGTTAATAACAGAAGACTGGGCCTTTGAAGCAATATCCTCACCTGGCCCCCTTCTCTGTTCCTTCTTTTGGAAAATTAAAAAAAAAAAAGAGAGGGGAGGATTTCCAGCCCCCCGCTCCCTCCCCTTTTAGTCGCCTTCTACGACACGCAGGGAATACGTTGGAAGTATTCTTTCTCCCCTATCCCCAGGGATGAAATATATATATGCATAGGAACTTGTATGTTCTATGAAGGTGCGCGTTCATATGCACTTTATTCGTATTCATATACCTCCGCCTTGTACAGTTAGGTTCGGTAAAACGCTATCAGCTGGCTATGTGCGTCTGTTCGGAAACAACCAAGTATAGACCCCGTTGCTCACCATTGTGAGACGAAGGGTATTCGAGTACTCAGTATTTCGAATAGTTGTTTCCTATTATACAGTCCCATAGCCTAGCGGTTAGCATGCCTGCCTCTTGCACAGGGGTCCCAAGTTCGATCCTGGCTGTTGGAGGTTTGTATGTTCTATGATATATATATATATATATATTCATTTATCTATTCATTACTTATTCATCATGCTTAGTTGCCGTCTCCCGCGTCAGCGAGGTAGCGCAAGGAAACAGACGACGAATGGCCCAACCCACCCACAGACACATGTATATGCATAAACGCCCATACACGCACATATACATACATATACATTTCAACGTATACATACACATACATATACAGACATATACATGAATACACATGTACATATTCATACTTGCTGCCTTCATCCATTCCTGTCGCCACCCCGATTAACATGTAGTACATCCCCCTTACCCACCTTCCAGCGAAGTAGCGCCAGCAAAAGACAGAATAGGCCACATTCGTTCACACTCAGTTCCCCCAAAACCAATTTCAATGATAAGAGAGGAATATGTTCTACAACAAATCCACATAAAAGTTGAAGACACACCAAAGTACACAAAAGCTTTATCTCAGGACAATATGGAAGACGAAAATAGTGAAGGTCTTGACTGTTATCTGCACTGAGTCACTTGCTACGGGAGATATGCCGAGGAAATGGAAGTCTGCCAGTGTAACGGTAATAGTTCAAAAAGGCCGTAAGTCAATGCCCGGAAATTATCATCCATTTAGCTTAACGTGTGTGGTTGGGAACCTATGGAAATCCTCATTCGAGGCAGAATTATAAACCGTTTGGAGAGACATCACTTATTGGGCGAGTCTCAGCATGGTCTGCGGCGAAATTGCTCATGTCTGACAAATTTGCTTGATTTCTTTTCTTGTATAATCAACATGAATGATGGATGTAAAGCAGTTGGTGCCATCTGTCTAGATATTCAAAAAGCACTTGATATGTTGCTGCATCAAAGGTTATTAGCAAGAGTTAAATGACATGGTACAGCTGGAGTTATACTTCTGTGGATAGGGAACTGGTTGACTGGTCGACTGGTTGACTGGTTAATTGGTTGACTCAGAATTGTTAGTTGTAAGAAGTGGTGTGCCACAGGAACCAGTCTTAGCTGGCAAGTGAATTTGAGATTTCGATAAGTGCAAAGTTTTACACACCGGTAGCAAACACGAGAAGGTAAGTTACAGTGTGGATTCTGTTAAACTGCAAAAGGTAAATGAGGTAAAAAACTTGGGTATTATAAAGTCAAGTAAGGTGCGTATCGCAGCAGTGAAGAGTGCGAACAGAATTCCTGTATTCATAAGTACTTCTGTATGTAAGTCAAGGGAAATCATGCTTACTCTTTACGACCTACTAGTGCGTCCTCATCTTGAATACTGTGCTCAGTTTTGGTCCTCTTGCTTGAAAAAAAGACATAGAATGGACATTACAGCGACAAACTAACCAGAATGAAGCTCGAACTGAGAAACAAATGGTATAATAGCCGACTAAAAGACTTGAATCTCTTTAACTTGGAACAGCGAAGGTTAAGAGGGATCAAAACACAAGTTTTCAAAATCAAAGGTTTTGATAATCTGTTCTAAGAAGTTACTTAATATTTCATTCTTCCTACTTCACTCGTAGTAATGGATACAAACTTATGGGCAAACGTTTTGTCTCGAATGAGGGGAAATACTTCTTCAACAGGTTGTTAACTTTTGGAAATAATTACCGGTTAGAGTGGTTGAAAGCAATACAACAGATACGATTATGATTCGACTGGAGGAATATTTCGTTTCATGCCTTAGACTAACATTATCTGCGTATCTTTAGTTATATTAACAGCTTGAAGGTTTGTATTTTTGGAATTATCTGTACGCCTTCTAATTTTTTTTCCACACCGATCTGTGAGTTTTTGATATTTTCCACTGCCAAACAGCCTCGAAGGGACACAGTGATCTGTTACTGTCTGAATTCCTGTGTTTTCCTAACTATGAGCATATCCTCACACTGAGTATGATATCAAGCATGTCCTCACACTGAGTATGATATCAAGTATGTCCTCACACTGAGTATGATATCAAGTATGTCCTCACACTGAGTATGATATCAAGCATGTCCTCACACTGAGTATGATATCAAGTATGTCCTCACGCTGAGTATGATATCAAGTATGTCCTCACACTGAGTATGATATCAAGTATGTCCTCACACTGAGTATGATATCAAGTATGTCCTCACACTGAGTATGATATCAAGTATATCCTCACACCGAATGACATCACGAAGTAGTTCCACCTCTTGTGTGGAAATCAGTCCAAAGTCGTCTGATGTTGGTGTTGTCTTATCCATGGCGACGAAGGACATTTCATAAAGTTTCTATGAATACGCCTTAAACACTTAGGTAGATAGAGATGCCGTATATATCTTATGCTTTGATGGATGTGTATACTCGTATACTGGTGAAATAAAAGCTGCGATAGATATACTCGTATAGTGGGTGAAGTGAAAGCTTCGACAAATATACGCCAGTGAACTAAAACCTTCTGTAAACATATACTTCTGAAAAGAATGCTCCGATAGATACATAGTTGTGAACTAAGATCTTCAAAGGATAACAAATGATGAACCATCTCTCTCTCTCTCTCTCTCTCTCTCTCTCTCTCTCTCTCTCTCTCTCTATATATATATATATATATATATATATATATATATATATATATATATATATATATATATATATATATATATATATATATATATATATATATTATCCCTGGGGATAGGGGAGAAAGAATACTTCCCACGTATTCCCTGCGTGTCGTAGAAGGCGACTAAAAGGGGAGGGAGCGGGGGGGGGCTGGAAATCCTCCCCTCCCTTTTTTTTTTTTTTTCATTTTCCAAAAGAAGGAACAGAGAAGGGGGCCAGGTGAGGATATACCCTCAAAGGCCCAGTCCTCTGTTCTTAACCCTACCTCGCTAACGCGGGAAATGACGAATAGTTTAAAAGAATATATATATATATATATATATATATATATATATATATATATATATATATATATATATATATATATATATATATATACATATATATATTTTTTTTTTTTTTTTTTTTTTTTTTTTTATACTTTGTCGCTGTCTCCCGCGTTTGCGAGGTAGCGCAAGGAAACAGACGAAAGAAATGGCCCAACCCCCCCCATACACATGTACATACACACGTCCACACACGCAAATATACATACCTACACAGCCTTCCATGGTTTACCCCAGACGCTTCACATGCCTTGATTCAATCCACTGACAGCACGTCAACCCCGGTATACCACATCGCTCCAATTCACTCTATTCCTTGCCCTCCTTTCACCCTCCTGCATGTTCAGGCCCCGATCACACAAAATCCTTTTCACTCCATCTTTCCACCTCCAATTTGGTCTCCCTCTTCTCCTCGTTCCCTCCACCTCCGACACATATATCCTCTTGGTCAATCTTTCCTCACTCATTCTCTCCATGTGCCCAAACCATTTCAAAACACCCTCTTCTGCTCTCTCAACCACGCTCTTTTTATTTCCACACATCTCTCTTACCCTTACGTTACTTACTCGATCAAACCACCTCACACCACACATTGTCCTCAAACATCTCATTTCCAGCACATCCATCCTCCTGCGCACAACTCTATCCATAGCCCACGCCTCGCAACCATACAACATTGTTGGAACCACTATTCCCTCAAACATACCCATTTTTGCTTTCCGGGATAATGTTCTCGACTTCCACACATTTTTCAAGGCTCCCAAAATTTTCGCCCCCTCCCCCACCCTATGATCCACTTCCGCTTCCATGGTTCCATCCGCTGACAGATCCACTCCCAGATATCTAAAACACTTCACTTCCTCCAGCCTCTCACCATTCAAACTCACCTCCCAATTGACTTGACCCTCAACCCTACTGTACCTAATAACCTTGCTCTTATTAACATTTACTCTTAACTTTCTTCTTCCACACACTTTACCAAACTCCGTCACCAGCTTCTGCAGTTTCTCACATGAATCCGCCACCAGCGCTGTATCATCAGCGAACAACAACTGACTCACTTCCCAAGCTCTCTCATCCCCAACAGACTTCATACTTGCCCCTCTTTCCAAAACTCTTGCATTTACCTCCCTAACAACCCCATCCATAAACAAATTAAACAACCATGGAGACATCACACACCCCTGCCGCAAACCTACATTCACTACATTCACTGAGTATTAGTGAAAGAGAAGAGAGAGGCATTTGGACGATTTTTGCAGGGAAAAAATGCAATTGAGTGGGAGAAGTATAAAAGAAAGAGACAGGAGGTCAAGAGAAAGGTGCAAGAGGTGAAAAAAAGGGCAAATGAGAGTTGGGGTGAGAGACTATCAGTAAATTTTAGGGAGAATAAAAAGATGTTCTGGAAGGAGGTAAATAGGGTGCGTAAGACAAGGGAGCAAATGGGAACTTCAGTAAAGGGCGTAAATGGGGAGGTGATAACAAGTAGTGGTGATGTGAGAAGGAGATGGAATGAGTATTTTGAAGGTTTGTTGAATGTGTCTGATGACAGAGTGGCAGATATAGGGTGTTTGGGTCGAGGTGGTGTGCAAAGTGAGAGGGTTAGGGAAAATGATTTGGTAAACAGAGAAGAGGTAGTAAAAGCTTTGCGGAAGATGAAAGCCGGCAAGGCAGCAGGTTTGGATGGTATTGCAGTGGAATTTATTAAAAAAGGGGGTGACTGTATTGTTGACTGGTTGGTAAGGTTATTTAATGTATGTATGACTCATGGTGAGGTGCCTGAGGATTGGCGGAATGCTTGCATAGTGCCGTTGTACAAAGGCAAAGGGGATAAGAGTGAGTGCTCAAATTACAGAGGTATAAGTTTGTTGAGTATTCCTGGTAAATTATATGGGAGGGTATTGATTGAGAGGGTGAAGGCATGTACAGAGCAT
Source organism: Panulirus ornatus (assembly GCF_036320965.1). Lineage (NCBI taxonomy): Eukaryota > Metazoa > Arthropoda > Malacostraca > Decapoda > Palinuridae > Panulirus > Panulirus ornatus. The sequence continues at coordinate 15,839,352 of NC_092265.1, read as the reverse complement.
CAGATTGGGGAAGAGCAGTGTGGTTTCAGAAGTGGTAGAGGATGTGTGGATCAGGTGTTTGCTTTGAAGAATGTATGTGAGAAATACTTAGAAAAGCAAATGGATTTGTATGTAGCATTTATGGATCTGGAGAAGGCATATGATAGAGTTGATAGAGATGCTCTGTGGAAGGTATTAAGAATATATGGTGTGGGAGGCAAGTTGTTAGAAGCAGTGAAAAGTTTTTATCGAGGATGTAAGGCATGTGTACGTGTAGGAAGAGAGGAAAGTGATATATATATATATATATATATATATATTGTTTGTTATAAATCATTTTTCTTTCTTGCTAAAAATTCGACAGAAAATTGAATGCTGTTAATTCTAAAAATTTAATCACAAGTAAGACTTCTTAATATCCAGGAAGATGAATGTGAATATGAGAGGAAAGCTTGAGGGTTGAGCTTCCAGCTTGGTATCTGGTTACACCACTCACTCCGGCGGAAAATGACACCACGTCTTTCATTTGGGTTCTGAAACGGTTGTTTTCTGAATATGTTACTGACATACGTTTAACGGCCTGGGATGGGGCTAGAGTGAGAGAGAGAGAGTGAGAGAGAGAGAGAGAGAGAGAGAGAGAGAGAGAGAGAGAGAGAGAGAGAGAGAGAGAGAGAGAGAGAGAGAGAGAGAGAGAGAGAGTGTGTACCTGCCTGCGCGTTTCCGCTGAGATTTTGCCGGAGTCGCGTTGCTGGCATGTCGTCCCCATCGCACGTCTCGCTTGATGAATAGCACTGGTCCACTCTGCTCCCACCTGCATTATATAATCATTTATTTTGCGTTTATCTGGGACTGATTTCAACCACGTGTCAAGTTTTCTTTTAAATGTTTTTGTGGTTGTGCCACGCATGTTTCTATGTCTTCTGGCAGTGTACTGAACAGCTGTGTAAGTGCCCTGGATAGACTACCATAAAATTTTGTCTCATTGATTAAACTATGTTGTATGGTATTCTTGACGGCTCAGGAACTCTACATCTTCCGTGCTGAACTACTTTCAAACTAGATAACTTCAGTTTGTTGCCAAGCGTAGATGTGATCATATATCATATCATGTCACATTACATCATGTTGTATTGTAATGTATTATATCAAACACATACACGCAGTTGTTGTTCACTGATACTCCAGCGCTGGTGGCTGATTCGTGTAAGAAACTGTAGAGGTTGGTGACTGAGTTTAGAAAATGTGTGAGAGGAGATTCGAGAGTAAATGTGAATAAGAGCAAGGTTATTAGGTACAGTAGGGTTGAGGGACAAATTAATGGGGGGGTAAGTGTGAACGGAGAAAAATTGGAGGACATGAAGTATTTTAGATATCTGGGAGTGGACTTAACAGCGGATAGAACCATGGAAGCGGAAGTGAGTCACAGGGTGGAGGAGGGAGAGAAGGTTCTGGGAGCGATGAAGACTGTGTGGAAGGCGAGAACGTTATCTCAGAGAGCAAAAATGGGTATGTTTGAAGGAATAGCGGTTCCAACAATGTTATATGGCTGCGAGGCATGGGATATTGATAAGGTTGCACGGAGGATGGTGGATGTGCTGGAAATGAAATGTTTGTTAATAATATGTGGTGCGAGGTTGTTTGGTCGAGTAAGTAATGTAAAGGCAAGAGAGGTGTGTGGAAATAAGAAAAGTATGGCTATGAGAGCAGAAGAGGGTATGTTGAAATGGTCTGGACGTATGGAGATAATGAGTGAGAAAAGATTGACGAAGAGGAAGAAGAAGCAGGAGACCAGATTAGAGGTGGAAGGATGGACTGAAAAAGATTTTGAGCGATCGGGGCCTGAACAACAGGAGGGTGAAATGCGTGCAAGGAATAGAGTGAACTGGAACGATGTGTTATACCGGGGTCGACATGTTGTCAATGGACTGAACCAGGGCATGTGAAGCGTCAGGGGTAAACCATGGAAAGGTCTGTGTGGCCTGGATGTGGACAGGGAGCTGTGGTTTCGGTGCATTAAACATGACAGCTAGGGACTGAGTGTGAACGAATGAGCCTTTTTGTCTGTATTCCTGGCGCTACCTCGCTGAAGCAGGGGATAGCGAAGCTGTTTTTCCTGTGGGGCGGGGTAGCGACAGGAATGGATGAAGGCAAGCAAGTATGAATGTGTGCATGTGTATGTATGCGTATGTGTATGTATATGCATGTAAGTGTAGATATGTATATGTATGTATATGTGCGTATGTGGGCGTTTATGTACATATATGTGTGTATGAGTGGATGGGCCATTCTTCGTCTGTTTCATGGCGTCACCACGCCAACCACAAATATTTCTCCCCTTACTTAACAATTTAGTACCTTCCAGCAAATTTCTCTGTTCCTTCTTTGGGGGAAAAAAAAAAAACAAGAGGGGAGGATTTCCAGTCCCCCGCTCCTTTCCCTTTTAGTCGCCTTCTACGACACGCAGGAAATACGTGGGAAGTATTCTTTCTCCCCTATCCTCAGGATAATATATATATATATATATATATATATATATATATATATATATATATATATATATATATATATATATATATATATATATATATATATATATATATATATATATATATATATATATATATATATATGTATATCTTTCTTTTTCTTTCAAACTATTCGCTATTTCCCGCATTAGCGAGGTAGCGTTAAGAACAGAGGAGTGGGCCTTTGAGGAAATACCCTCACCTGGCCCAATTCTCTGTTCCTTCTTTTGGAAAATTAAAAAAAAACGAGAGGGGAGGATTTCCAGCCCCCCGCTCCCTCCCCTTTTAGTCGCCTTCTACGACACGCAGGGAATACGTGGGAAGTATTCTTTCTCCCCTATCCCCAGGGAACAATATATATATATATATATATATATATATATATATATATATATATATATATATATATATATATATATATATATATATATATATATATATACTGAGATTTACTGAGCTTTAAAGTTTTAACTTGACACCTATTAACAAGCATTTTCGTTTCTAACAGACGATATAGTGAAAAATTAAACAAATATTGTGTAAACACATGTATTATCGATCACAATCTACAATAGCTGGTCGAAGTGTCTACCTTCTGCTGCAATGCAGACCTGACACCTCCTCTGAAAGGACTGCTGGACACGAGACAACAGTCTTGGATCTTCTGCAATGATTTCTTGATTAGACAAATGTGCCATGTTGTCACCACGACGTTCAACGGTGAGCTAATTCGTAAACACCGAGTGTTGTCACACCTTAATCAACCGAGTGTTGCCAGATTGTAAGCTAATATTACATTTAAAGTTTACAGTTCAGACATACCAAAGTTAAAACTTTAAAGCTCGGTATCTCGAAAACTAACTAGTTTTGCAAGTTTTGGTATTCTTGAAATAGTGTTTGCTTTGGGTGTCCCTGTCTAATGTCAAATTTTGTACCTATCGTTTTTTAACACCCTGTATATATATATATATATATATATATATATATATATATATATATATATATATATATATATATATATATATATATATATATATATATATATATATATATATATATTCCTATAAGTCCACGGGGAAAATGAAACACGATAAGTTCCCAAGTGCACTTTCGTGTGATAATCGCATCATCAGGAGAGATACAAGAAAGAAATACAAGTCAGTTGAAATACAACGAACTAGGACGCCATTTGGTTAACAAGTGATTGTCCAAGACAAACAACGAGCGTATCATAAACTTATGTGGACAAGAAGTGGTATTGTTTAAAAATCTTATCAACAATAAAGCCATCCAATTTGTGTCGACCTTCACTAATATCAAGGTTATAATTTTTTGTGTATTCAATAATAGAATTTTGAGAAAAAGAATACGAGTGATTAGGAAATGTACAGGAGATAGCGGCAGGAGATCAAGAGGAAGGGTTTGAAAAAGAGCAAATGAAAGTTAGGGTGAGCAAGTATCAGCAAACATTAAAGAGAATAAGTTGTCTTGGAAGACGATGAGCAAATCAGATAACAAATAGGAACATTGGTAAAGAGGGTAAAGTGGGATATGGTAACAGGCAGTGGTCAAGTGAATAGGTGAAGGACTGAGTGTTTTGAAGGAATATTGAATGTGTTTGATGATAGGTTAGGTTAGGTTCGGGGTCGTATTGGAAGTGAGTCATGGAAAGTGGTTTAATAAAGAGAGAAAAGGTGGTGAAAGTCTTGCTTAAGGTGAAATGGCATTGCAGCTAAATTTCCAAAGATAATGTGTGACTGGGTTGATAATTGGTTAATTAAGATTTCTAGGGTATGTTTGGATCATAGTGAGGTGCTTGAGGATTGACGGAATGCATGTATAATGCCACTTTATAAAAACCAAGGGAACAAAGATGAGTGTTCGGATTACAAAGGTATAAGTCTGAGTGTACCTGGCAGGTTGTATGGGAGAGTAGCGATAGAGAGGGTAATGCCATCCACAGAGCATGAGAACGGGGAGGAACAAAGTGATATCAGGAGCGGTAGAGGATATGTGGGTCAAGTGTTTGATCTGAAGAATGTGCGAGGGAAATACATAGACAGACAGAGGGATTTGAACTAGGCATTTCCGAATCTGGAGAGAGCATATGATATGGTTGATATAGTTGCTTAGTGGAAGGTGTTACGAGTTTATGGTGTAGAGGGAAAACTTTCAGAAGCAGAAAAGAGTTTTTACCAAGAGAGTAAGGCATGCGTGCGAATAAGTAGAAAGGAGGATGAGTAGTTCTAGCAGAAGGTGGCTCTATTGCATGGGTGTGTGTTGGCACCAGTGTTGTTTAATTTGCTTATGCATAGGGCATGAGAGGTGGGGAGGGGGTTTACACAAAGGTGTTGGGGAGCGGGTCAGTAGGAAATGAGGGGGGCCTGGGAAGTGAGTTAGTTAGCGTGGTAATTGGTGTGTTTGTTTGGGAGAGTTTGTGGGAAAAAAGAAAGTTGAAAGTATTTGTGAATAAAAAACAAAGTTATTAGGTTTAGAAATGTTGGCTGCAGTGTGAGTTTGAAGAGAGAATAGACAAGTCAGCGAAAGAAACCATGGAAACGAAGGTGAGTCATAAAGGGATGGGTGAGGGAGCGGAGAAGTGTTCTTCATGTGATTTTTTCCACTATGAAGTCACCAGAGTCTAGCAAATTTTAGTTTACAATAGTTTTTATGATAAAATCATTTATAAAGAGACAAATGTGTTTATCCATACTTGATTAGCTGATCACACCCAACGACAACCCAGTACTGTTCATCGAGTTTTCTACAGAAACCAGATTTCTTCTGCCTATCAGACTAAAGAACGTATCCTGAAGGAGACGATAGTTAAGAACCAGACCTGAGGATCGTCTCTACATCATCATTACTACAAGAACAAGAAAACTAGTGACGACATAATGAGAAACAACTTTACACAGAACAATACACCACCAGTCTAACACAGTAGAATGCATGTGCTTCCGCCCAGTTAAAGGTTGTAAACTTCAAAACAACATGAGTTACATCGGTATGACTACCGCATCACTCATTCCATGTTCAACACTTCATCTTCAAAATGGAGGCTCTAAACTACATATGCATTAACACTATAACATGAATCTCGCTCGTCAGCATCGTAATGAAAACACGATAATGCTGAAATATTGCCCCGACCCTACAAGACTACAGAAGCCTTGTACACATGAGGATATAATCCCTGCATAACCCATCAAAGTACAGGACCTCTGATGACCTCGCACTCTACGTCAACCGAACTTTCCCAGGTGGAGAAACCGTTGACCCAACGAGTTTGACCTGTACCAACCACACCACCGTGCATGAACTCCGAGGGAACACGGTCCATTGATCAGCATATCATCTTCGTCACTCACCGCTCTCATTTGCAAAACTTCAAGATGTGATTCAATCTTACTTTGCTTTCAATATCGTTTTGTATCATTTATAAGCAACGTGACTAAATATGGGCAGTGTTTGTATGCCCGAAACGTCTTATATATTTCAAAAATAAAGTAAGAATGAATATAGGACATCTAATTCACACTTTATTTAATGAATCAAAGTTTGTGCTGAGGAAAATTAAAAAAAAAAGCAGGTGAATGTTAGATATATATAGTGATCTTTAAGAACAGTGAACTACAGAAAGCATTCTGCCTGCTTACACAATATGTGTATATATATATATATATATATATATGTATATATATATATATATATATATATATATATATATATATATATATATATATATATATATATATATATATATATATATATATATATATATTGGTTGTTTAATTTGTTTATGGATGGGGTTGTAAGGGAGGTAAATGCAAGAGTCCTGGAAAGAGGGGCAAGTATGAAGTCTGTTGGGGATGAGAGAGCTTGGGAAGTGAGTCAGTTGTTGTTCGCTGATGATACAGCGCTGGTGGCTGATTCATGTGAGAAACTGCAGAAGCTGGTGACTGAGTTTGGTAAAGTGTGTGGAAGAAGAAAGTTGAGAGTAAATGTGAATAAGAGCAAGGTTATTAGGTACAGTAGGGGTGAGGGTCAAGTCAATTGGGAGGTGAGTTTGAATGGAGAAAAACTGGAGGAAGTGAAGTGTTTTAGATATCTGGGAGTGGATCTGTCAGCGGATGGAACCATGGAAGCGGAAGTGGATCATAGGGTGGGGGAGGGGGCGAAAATTTTGGGAGCCTTGAAAAATGTGTGGAAGTCGAGAACATTATCTCGGAAAGCAAAAATGGGTATGTTTGAGGGAATAGTGGTTCCAACAATGTTGTATGGTTGCGAGGCGTGGGCTATGGATAGAGATGTGCGCAGGAGGATGGATGTGCTGGAAATGAGATGTTTGAGGACAATGTGTGGTGTGAGGTGGTTTGATCGAGTAAGTAACGTAAGGGTAAGAGAGATGTGTGGAAATAAAAAGAGCGTGGTTGAGAGAGCAGAAGAGGGTGTTTTGAAATGGTTTGGGCACATGGAGAGAATGAGTGAGGAGAGATTGACCAAGAGGATATATGTGTCGGAGGTGGAGGGAACGAGGAGAAGAGGGAGACCAAATTGGAGGTGGAAAGATGGAGTGAAAAAGATTTTGTGTGATCGGGGCCTGAACATGCAGGAGGGTGAAAGGAGGGCAAGAAATAGAGTGAATTGGAGTCATGCGGTATACAGGGGTTGACGTGCTGTCAGTGGATGAAGCAAGGCATGTGAAGCGTCTGGGGTAAACCATGGAAAGCTGTGTAGGTATGTATATTTGCGTGTGTGGACGTGTGTATGTACATGTGTATGATATATATATATATATATATATATATATATATATATATATATATATATGTATATATATATATATATATATATATATATATATATATATATATATATATATATATATATATATATATATATGTGTGTGTATATATACATATATATTGCAAGAGATCACTGTGGTGCGTGAGATCTAGTATACGCAAAAAAAAAGAAAAAAACAGGAAAATGAAACACGATAAGTTCCCAAGTGCACTTTCGTGTAATGATCACATCGTCAGGGGAGATACGGGAATGAAAAAGAAGATGTAGGACAGTCAGTTGATGTACAAGGAAGAGACTTAGCTAAGCGCCATTGGTAAACACGCATTACCGGATGGTGGTGTTCGGGTTGGTGTGTTCTGGTCTGGTATGATGATTCTCATATCCTTTTTTTTCTATTATTTGGATAAGAAAGGGAACTGTTCACAAATTTTGTCTACAATAAAGTCATGCAATTTGTTCAGACCTTCAGTAATATTAGTGTTACAATTCTTTGTGATGATACAACATACTTTAAACTCAGTAGACATCCTCTATAAGCATTTAGTTCTCACTTTAACAAAGAACTGAAGTTGTTGTTGAAAGGTAAAGTTCCTCTCATTAAAAGATTTCCATCATTGTCCCCTTCCTTGCCATATATGTATGGACTTGTCAAAACACATAAGCCAAACTTTCCAGCAAGACCCAAAGTGAGTTCAATGAGCTCCATTACATATGAATTGTCAAAATGGTTAGTTTTTTCTTAAACCCATTAGTGGGTAAGATATCAAATTCTAATATCATGAACAACGTATATTTAGTTAATAAGCTTAATATCAGGGTTAATTTTGATACGGAACTGGTTAGCTTTGCTGTTTCATCTCTGTTCACAAAAATTCCAATTCATGACCTCTTAGAATATTCATTTGATATTTTGGATGGCATTCATTTACATGTTTCAAAGGTCTGTTTTTACTTAATTGATGGAATTGTGTATAAAAGACTGTGAATTTTAATTCAATGGAGAAAATCATGCTAAGAAATTTGGTATGGCGATGGATAACTCTTCTTCACCAGTAGTATCAAGTAATCGTTATATGGAATTCTTTGAAACAAATTTACCAATGAATATCTAACCCTCTAAGGCAATTTGGATTAGGTATGTAGATGATGTCCTTTGTAACTGTAGACGCTAGACGGCAGAACTATGTTGTGATGGGATGTAGATAACTTTGCTAAGGACTAGCACCTGATGAGGTGGACTGTCTCCACGAAACATGTCGTGCTACATGTATAGAAAAATTACATGTTAAATGAAATCATATGAACTCCTGCTGAAATGCGATTTCACCTTCATATATATATATATATATATATATATATATATAGAGAGAGAGAGAGAGAGAGAGAGAGAGAGAGAGAGAGAGAGAGAGAGAGAGAGAGAGAGAGAGAGAGAGAGAGTGTTAATGAGATGGCCTTGATCAGGGCCTCAGCTGCCCGTGCCGTCTCAGCTAACATCAAAAAAACATTCCCCATGACGTGCGGGTGTACTACTGACACCCTTACAGCTGGCTCACTCCCTCTTCGTTCACTCACCTCCCGTTATGCTGATATTGACCTAGCGGTACTGGGGGAAATGGCCATGGTGTCTCTCTCTCTCTCTCTCTCTCTCTCTCTCTCTCTCTCTCTCTCTCTCTCTCTCTCTCTCTCTCTCTCTCTCTCTCTCTCTCTCTCTCTCTCTCTCTCTCTCTCTCTCTCTCTCTCTATCTATCTATCTATCTATCTATCTATCGAGAGAGAGAGAGAGAGAGAGAGAGAGAGAGAGAGAGAGAGACAGACAGACAGACAGACAGAAAGACAGACAGACAGTTAAACAGACAGTGACAGAGAGATCAAGTGCTCTTACCATATGTTTGATTACCCGTCGTGGTTGTGAAGTATCTGAGATACGAACATTCTGATGGCGTCTTTGGTGAAACAGGTGTAACGGCGCTGGTGTGTGTCAGGTCGGGTGTGCGGGGGTCGTGTTCGCCTCCCGTGTTTAGTTAGGAGGTGGGAGGTTACGGTAAGGTACAGTGATGTTACGACGCTGGCTGGTGATGCTGGCGATGTGTCAGTACGGAGGACTGTAGCACTGGCGTGTGTGCTCCAGAGTAACTGGGAAATAACTCGTGATGTGGAATTAGTGGAATTTATAGTCAATGTAAGTGACGCGTATGGTGATACCTGTGATATAGTCAATGTAAGTGACGCGTATGGTGATACCTGTGATATAGTCAGTGTAAGTGACGCGTATGGTGATACCTGTGATATGCTTTCAGGCAATGATTATTTATTGATGAAATTCGGGGATTTTTTTAGGACGTCTCAATGACAATTGGTAAACTGGTGACACTGTAGTGTATGCACATCACTGTACTGTGGGTAGGGACCCCACTCTACTGTCCAGATATATCAGTTGAAAATGATAAATGAAATGATAACAGTCTCTTGCCTTCCCACACAGGTCTGGATCAGGCGTCCCTATGTGTCGGTGGACGAGGAGGTTGCTTAGCTTGGCGGCGTTTGCCATCATGTGGACACTGTGGTGAGTACTACCTCAACCAGAGGTTCGTCCCCACCTGTGTGACACACTCCCTCCTGCCACACACACACCTTGTGCGTGTACATGGTAGAGCTGCAGATTGCGACGGTCTCAACCCTTACTTGATTACGCAGGACACCTGGTGTCTCGTATAGAAATCGAATTACTGTTGAGTACTGTGTAGTCAGAGGTATGGTTCCCACACCACCATCTTTCAGCTCAGTTTTCTTATGTTTGATATTTGAATATATAACGTAGAAGAAATTTGTTTCGTCTATTCTATCATACAGCAAACAGTCACTGTGGTTAGCTATGGTCTTATAGACGGTACATTGCTAGAAATGAGAGCGATGGTGTGTTTCTGTTATTGTACAGAATCATGGAGAAACAGAATGGAAATGAGCACAGTTGTTATATGCACATGAGGCTGTGTTGTTGGTTAAACCAGAGGAACAGCAGGATGGAGTGAGGTGCTGTATCAGTGTGGTATGAAGGAGGAGGAGAACGGCGATAGTGCGTGACGAGTAACAGCAAGACGGTCGTCTTTGAAAGAGATGAGAGACGGGGAGAGATGAATGATATCTTTATCCATAGTGGAAAGTTGGAAGTTGTGAGATAGCTATGGTGAGTGAAAAAAAAAAAAGAATACCGAGCGAAGTTTGTGCAGGGAGCTTGTATGAAGGAATACTCCTCTCAAATTTTGATAAGTGGATACGATACTGAAGCTCGAATACGATGCCAAAATAAGAGTATTTGAGGTGGACAAATTGCTTTCAAATTAGCAGGATACGCCGTATAGCGAGGACATAAGAAGGTATGTGGTGTGAAGAAATCCGTGGAAAGTCGCACGTATAAGAATATTTCACGAATGGTGTGGTCAGGGAGAATGTATAACAGGTTATTGGACAGTAATACGGAAGAAGATACAAGGAGAAACGGTACACCTTGAAAGAGATGGATAAATGGCATGAGAGAACTGTTTAGTACGCAAGAGATATTTCAGATGTCGATACGGGATAAATGACCAGGGTTCGAATGCAGTGGAAGCATTTTGTGAGTGGAGATGGTGTGGCTAGAGACGTTGGTCCTCACTGAACGAGCCAGGTAAGTGTATTAAGTGTAAAAGTAAGAAGTTCTCGTATAAGTATATTTGACTCGTTGGGTATGTGTTGAGTATGTGTCTGAGCGATGTAGATGCTGTATGTACCTGATCCACTGAATGGTGTAAATGATGGAGGATAGAGAGAGAGAGAGAGAGAGAGAGAGAGAGAGAGAGAGAGAGAGAGAGAGAGAGAGAGAGAGAGACGAACAGATAGACAGATAAACAGACAGACAGACATATAAAGAGATAGATAGATAGATAGATAGATAGATAGATAGACAGGTAGGTGGGTAGGAAGATGTAGATGAATAGATAGATATATATATAGAGAGAGAGAGATAGACGGGAGATTTGAAAAAGAGACAAAGGAGAGACTTCTGATAAGTGCACACAGTGCACTGGCTTACGAAAGTTACAGATAAGCTAGAAATAATTACTCAGAGACCAGGATGACGGAGGAGTGAGAAAGAGAGAGTGAGGAACAGATTGTTGATAGATCTGGAGATAATCCAAAACTTTCTTTTCAAGACTTCATTAGAAGCAAATTGAATATATCGAAGACAAATTGTTTCAGGTACAGGCTTATGTTGAAGCTTATGTTGAGGGAATACTTAAGAAAGAAAAATAAAGATAAGCGATGGACGATAATTTCTAGTGTTTTCAAATGACAGCACAAATCCTCTGGACTGGAGAGTTGACCTCAATTGACAAGGGATGGATGAAATTGATGTCGTCGAATAGGATGTTGTGACACTGTTAACAGAACTGATGAAGGCTGAATCCCCAGAGGCAAATAGAATATCCCGAATATACCGAAGGAGTGTTGCGACGCAGTTTGATGAGCCTTAGAAGACCATATCTAAAAGACTCGACGCCATCAGAGGTAATCTTGAAGGACTGGAAATGTGCAGCTGTTGTTCCAGTACACTAGATGGGCCATGGAAACAATCCTCTGAACTAAAAACTTCTGTCACTTAAGTAACAACCTTTACTGTACGATATCAAAGTACAAGAAAATGACTCGGAGAAATATATCATAATTCTTGATTACATTTAGTGATAAGTAGATGGATTTAATTTGGTGTTGATCATCATGATATCTAACATAGTTCTTCTTGATAATCTATCGGCTGAAGGAAAAGAGGTCAGCATCATTGGTAAGAAGATAACATAGATTAGAAGATAAGTGAGGGGAAGAGTGATTAGAACACTGGTGAGGAGATAATATTCGTCGTTGGAGGAAATAATCAGTGGAATGCCAAAAAAGGACTGGCCTTAAGATGTGTGTGTTGTTCATTGTTCATCTCAGCGATCTACCACATACGAGCGACATCATTCGTTCGCATGCTTGCAGGTCAAGCAAAACTAGCGGGCGAGACTGATGATGTGGGAGAATGGGAAACTTTGCAGGGTGATGCATATCCTCCGGCACTTTTTGCAGGATGGGAGATTAATGGTAGCGAGATTCATGTGCTTAAGAATGGCGAGAAAATCAGAAGAACCTCGGTGAAACTAGTGGGTACCTGGGGAGACTTTACGAGAGACAAACAGTGAGATTTTTTTTGTCTATATCGATACAAGACATTTTATCATTTGTGAGACGCAAGGGATGAATGTTGAAGCAGGTTATCATTCACTGCCAACCAGAGGAATAAGAGACTCGTAAATGAAGACATGTTTAAGAAGATATATACCACGTTTGTAAGACCTTGGCTTGACTTTGAGGAATCTTTGTTAGAGACGCTATTTGATTTTAAAATACAAGCAATCTGGAGAAGAATAGAATATGCGAGAATGTGTAAAAGTGTTTTCCAAATTGGTAAATTTGAGGTGTGAACAGAGGATGTAAATACTGCAAGACTAAGAAGGAAAGACGAGATCTGATTACGAGGTACAAGATTCTGCACTGACTCATTAATCTGAATATTATATTCCTAGAAGTTGGGGTGGAGAAGGTTAGGGGACTTAAAGGTAACTTTAAAGGGAAGCACTGACAAGGGATGTAGGGAAATATTCTTTCATTAATGATCTACTTTACCTTTGGATTCCATTGTCAATGGAATGTGAGAGTGGTGAGTGATTAGTCATTCTAATAGTTGAAGCGAGAGGAAGAAAGAAGGGAGCCGAGTGTTTTGGAAGGAGTTGCGTTGTACGAGCAACAGTGAAGCAAGGGATCAGATACACATTAATGATGTGCGATTTGAATACGCAAGTGGGTAATGTAGTTGTTCGGGGTAAAATCTAAAGGCATGGGACACCCACTGATATAAATGACAATAGTGTACATCTTGTAGAGTTGGGTGCTAAAAAGGACTGGTGATTGGGAGTACCTGGTGTAGAATCATACGTATACATAAGTATAAGTGGGTGACTAAGAGTATGGGGAAAGCTGGCAATATCGGATCATCTACCAATACGAGTGCGAAGAAGAAACTCTAGTGTGGAAATGTGCTAAAAGGGGCATCTGGTGGGATGTCTGATCATTACTTTTGATGGAGGCGAAGGTAAAGCTTTTCAAAGGCTTTCGGAAAAGAGGAAATTATGTATGTGGCGAGAAGGTGGTGAAAGAGAGTATTTCTGGAAAAGAGCTTGCATGAGAAGATACCAGGTGCCACTGAGTGTAGAATGGCAAAACATGAGAGTATATGAAGCTAGGGGAGTGGGTGAGGAATGGAAAAGCATTGCTGACGTATGAGAGAGAAGTATGTAGCTACGGAACATAAGAGATGGACGGATGAGAAAGGATAGTGAGTGGTTGGGGAACGATTTTAAGTTGCGAGCAAAAGAAAATGGGTGCAAGTGGATAGGATGTGTATGGGAAAGAGGACAAATAATAAATGGGGTGAGCGAGTATCATCAAACTTCATTGAGAATAAGAAAATGTTATGAAAGGAGGTTAATAGGGTCAAAAATGTAAGAAAACCAATGGAAGCATCGGGGAAGTGGCAAATGGGGATGTAGTAACAGGCAGAGATGAGGTGAAGAAGAGATGGAGTGTGTATCTTAGTAGACTGTTGAATGTGTTTGATGATAAAGTGGTTGATGTCGAATGTACGTGCCGAGAAGATATGCGAAGTAAGAGAGTCTTAGCAGATGGACTGGTGAAAAGAGAGGAGGTGGTGAAAACCTTGCGTAAGATGGACTGTGGTAAAGCAGCCGGAGCGGAGGGGGTTTGTTGTTGAACTTCTCCTAAAAGTAGGTGACCGTGTTTTTGATAGGTTAGTTAGGATTTATGACAAATCTATGACACATGACGAAGTGTCTAAGGATTAGAAGAATGCCTGTATAGTGCCACTACGTAAAGACATGAGGAACCAACATGACTGTTCAAAGAACAGAGGTATAGTATTTCTTTATTATACCTAGTAAGGGAGGGTGATGGCATGCGCAGAGCTTCTGACTACGGAGGAACAACGTGGCATCATGAGTGGGAGATGATGTGTAGATCAGGTATTGCCTTTGAAGAATGTTGAAGGAATGAGAAAGACCTCGGTGTGTGTGTGTGTGTGTGTGTGTGTGTGTGTGTGTGTGTGTGTGTGTGTGTGTGTGTGTGTGTGTGTGTGTGTGTGTGTGTGTGTGTGTGTGTGTGTGTGTGTTTCGTCTGCATTATCCTTCTCTTATATTTGTGTAACTCTCCCCCTCATTAACCACTTGTACCAAGATTCTCGTAATGTTCGTGAGGTGAATTAATGTATTTCATTATCTGTGTACCAGGCATGGTCAGCTGTTGACAGAGGACCCGGGTACCCTGACTGCTCTCACAGGTTAGTGTCTTAATGATGCACTTCACCAGTTTGGATAATAATAATCATCTGAAGATTCACGCCCCCCACCCCCTTTTATCCACCCTCACCCCCACTTCATCTTAGCGTTCTTTTAGATTAGGCTAGGTTAGGTTAGGTAGGGCTAGGTTAGGCTAGGTTAGGTTAGGTAGGGCTAGGTTAGGCTAGGTTAGGTTAGGTTAGGCTAGGTTAAGTTAGGTTTGTTCAAGTTAAGTTAGAGTACAAGCCTAACGCACTCTAATCCAACTTAGGCTTCGAAAAACGTTGGGGGAAGGAGTAATTCTTCAGGTGATCGAGCCATCTGTTCCTGATCATTATCTCTTGAAATTCTGTGTCGGAAAATCAAGCGTAAGATACAGCAAGTTAATGTCATTCCTTCAGGGCCATTCCTTCAGGTACAACAAAACAACATCATGGAACAATCAATTACTTCCCCTTTCCTTCCTTCCCTCTCCCTTTCCTTCCTTTCCTCTCCCCTTCCATCCTTTCCCATCCCTTCCTCTTCCCATCCTACCCTCTGTATTTCTCCGCTTCTCCATTCTGGTTTCATTAATAGCTTGGATGTTGGGTCCGTAACTGATGCCTCTGATATAAGGAATCACAAAAGCAAAATAGATGTGCGGAAGGCCACGTCTCACCTTATGGGACTGACGCAAGGTGACACAGTATGATCTATCACGTTGGAGTTGATGGTAAGTAGATGGATAGACTGTTGCTTACTTACATTTCTTACTTACATACTTACATGTCTTGGTATTTCTGAATCTTCGTTAGATATTAAAGAAGGAGATGGCATTACCGTACATGCAATTCTTAAGTACACTCTGTTTAACAGTTACAAGGAAAATAAGGTAGGCTGTTGTGTCTTGCTCTTCATTAAAGCTCATCTTAAGTAGGAAAGAATGATGATAGCAATGCTTGGCTTAAGATATGAGAGTGTTGCTGATGATAACGCTGAGAAAAGCACTCGTCATTCGTGCACTGGAGTAACCAGTGTTCAGATCTGAGAAAAAAGAAAAGGGGCCACTAGACTGCTATCTTTATATGTACATGATAATTCCATATGATCTCGAAATTCAGATTATATAACCCGTCTCTGTTTGTATAATGTATGATGGTAGAAAATAACTGAAATAACAGGGCAACATAATCACATAATCGTTCAGTTCCAGCATAAGAATATATTCTGAGTCTTTATGATGTGCATCTCATCTTTTCTTAGGTTCCATCTAAGATTACCCTCTCTATAATGTCTTGATTTGTTAAATGCACAATAACCAAACAATAATCGTCTCATGGCAGTGACCTCAATATTCTCATTGTTTAGGAAACAGTTCCTTTTCATCTCTGGTGTAGCACCTGTTGTCTTACATTTACTTAGAATGTCGTTTCTTTTGTCAAAGTAATTTTTCTTAAAACTTGTGTGTGTATCACTCCCTCTTCTGTATGTTTTGCTCCTCTGCTGCACACGTGATGGTCACGCCAGCCGCTGCTCCTCCCAGCGACTCTCCGTCAGCTACCGTTCCTTTCGGGTTGAATTTCATCCACCACAGTTGTATATGTCTGTTTTGCTTTACGTAAGTCTAAAACTCACTGTTAGTGGCCGTCATGTGTGTCCATCCTTGCTTGGGTCTTCAACTGATCAGACCATCTCAAATCGAGGTTTCTATGAGGAACGCCTGTACACAGACAGTGTGGCGACAACCGACTTGCATCGCGAGGCTTATTGCAACAGAATTTCTGTCCACAGACTCATTACCTGGCACCCAGGTCAGCACCGTGTTAACCGGGGTTCCTTAAACAACACGTGATGGTGGTTTATTTCGAGAGAGAGAGAGAGAGAGAGAGAGAGAGAGAGAGAGAGAGAGAGAGAGAGAGAGAGAGAGAGAGAGAGAGAGAGAGAGAGAGAGAGAGAGAGAGGAGATCACAGACTTTTCATTTGCCAATATATATTGGTGGGTTTTTATCGAGGGCGTGAGCCACAGGACTGCTGGGGCGCCGCCAAGAATACTTCAACTTTTTCTCAGCATGTAACATCCTGGAGGCAGCCAGGTATTGGTAGTCAAGCTGTTTCTATTTACGACTTTACGACTAGCCAGGCGTCTGCTGGGTCCGCGATGCCTCCGGTCAAGCGACCCAGGCCGGACCAGATGGCTAATCGGCTTCCCCTGCTTGCCAGGCATCGTGTCTTACCCGCCGTTGACCAAAGGTTCATTTTACACCCGATGCACAGCTTATGCTTACTGCCTTCATCCCACCCAGGTATGCCAATCCTGTCCTGCTCTTCTGACAAATGAATAATTTGAGCTGGACATGAAATCTTCGGTGCCACGGTTCTGGAATAGTTCGCCTCTGTGCCGAACACATCAGCCTGAGTGCTTCTTACTCAAATATTTTCCTCAAAGTCCCACGACCGACGCCCTCTCATGGTTCCCCTGACCCACGCTTCCCTCACACATGCTGCACGAGACCCCTTTGCTCTTGGCGGAGCAAGGTGCTCGCCTGAACCAAAGTTGACTAAATCATTCACTGAGTAACGTGATACTCTCCTGCCGCCTCGCTCCTCCCCGCCTGGCTTCCTTCACTCTTTTCTCTTCCTCTTTTTCTCGTCAGTTGTAAGGAGGAAGCACTATCTTTTTTTTTCTCTCTCTCTTTCTCGTATCAACTTGGTAGTTCTAAGGAACAGGAAATTCGCCTTACATAGCAGGACATTTTCTTTCCTCCAGGTAATTGATCAAATCCATTCCAGACGCTGGTCCCAGACTCTGTACATCTAAAAGACTCTCAGGGTAAAGGGCAACAAGTCTTTGATCTGCTTATATTTTATAATGTCACGTTTCAATATGATTGCATTTCCCCCTCGCGCAGCGAGAGTTTGCCTCGCTGTGCCATCTACAGAGATTATTAAGTCATTGGTTTCCTTTGTCACAGCAACATGACATGAATGTCGCCGAGAATTTTTCCCAAAACGGTCACGGCGTCAGTGTTCATCCATCCCCTTTTAAAGCCGCTGTTCAGCATCAGAGGAGCCAACAGCAGCAGCTGTCACTGTGGAGGAAGGTGCAGGGGTTGAAATAGAGGGCACATAAGAGGTGAGGTGTGCGAGTATCAGCAAGCTTCAGAGAGGATAGAATACCTTAAAAGACGGTCTTTGGTGTCAGAATAACAAGAGAACAAATGAGAACGTTGGTGAAGTGGGCAACTGGGGAAGTGGTAACGAGTAGTGATGATGTGAGGAAGAGATGGAGTGAACACTTTGAAGGACTGCTGAATGTGTTTGATGATAAGGTGGCAGATATAGCATGTTTGGGTCGGTGTTGGTATGCGAAGGGAGACGGTCAGGGAGAGTGGTTTAGTGAAAAGAGAGGAGGTAGGAAAAACCTTCCGTAAGATGAAATTGGCAAAACGGCTGGAGGGGATGGTAATGCAGATGAATTTTTCAAGAAAGGAGGTGATTGTGTTGTTAAGTGGTTAATTAGGATTTTCATTGGATATATGGGTAACAGTAAGGAGCTTAAGTATTAGCAGAAAGCTTGTATGGTGCCATCATATAGAGGCTGAGAGGACAAACTTGAGCGTTCAAACTAGAGAGGTATAAGTTTGTCAAGTGTACCTGGCAAGTTGTATGAGAGACTGGTGACTGAGAGGGGTGGCATAAACGTAGCATCACACTGGGATCGAACAACGTGGTTTCACGAGCTATTTCCAAACGTTTCGACACTTGTCACCTTCTTCTGAGGTAGGCAACTGTCGAAAACGGTGAGAATTAAAACCTGATTAACAACACGTGTTTCATTGGTACCTCATCACAACGTAGGCTGAACAGACATGGGTTCATCAACTCTGTGTGTGACTGAATGATTCAGCCACAGTGTTAATAGTGTGGATATTAAGACGATTGTACACATGTTTATGGCACCTCCTCTTTATTTGAGGTGGTTTAGCTTGGGCTCTGTTTATATCACTTCCGCCATGCTATAGTTGTGATCATTGACCTGGGTCACGTTAAAGTGCCAGGTTCGACACATTATCTGACGTGTTTCTCAACAGCGTCACACACACACACACACACACACACACACACACACACACACACACACACACAGCTGGTCCCAGCCCTGTACCGTGGCTGACGTCACAAGAAGCTTGAGGCAGATGTACAGTGAATATAAGGACGAGTCTTGGTCAGGTGAATTCAGAAAATTAGGGAAAGCAGTGGACTGAGACTTTAAAAAGAATAGTAATGGTTATGAATTAAGCTTATGACAGCATTAACTATTCCGGCCCTTCCTTTATTCTACAGATAATCTAGGCGCCTTAAAGTTTATGTAAGATGAGCAGAGTATTGTAAAATTTCTAGAGGACTCTTAAGTGCATGGAACTGACTAGTTCTAAACATGGATATAAATACGAGTATGAGAGTCTTATGAACACTATTTGCTGACTGTTTATATAAAAACTATCGAGTGTAGATTTAAGGATCTTTTTTTTTTGTATTAGGTCCCTTAGTGTTATTATAAATGATATTATATAGAGATATGAGAGAGATTTCTATTTACACTTCTTGTCCTTTTATCCAAGAGATCATCTTTAATCACTGTAATAATCTCTCCCCTCTAGGAGAGAGCGCGGGAGAGAAGCGTTCTAATGCCACCAAGAGGATCAGTAGCCTTGAAGGATCTACGGTTCAAGGCACTCACAGCACCACTGGATCCTCGGTTGCGAACATCAACGCAACGGTTACGGAGCAGGACCCTTGGACGGCGGAGCAGGTGCGACGGAGAGAGGCCGTGGCAAGGGCTTGCCGCGGGTGGCATAACCTGAAGGAGAACCTCCCGAAGAGCAGGTCCGACCTCATTCACTTGTTGGTGGACGACCGACACAAGGCCATCTACTGCTACGTGCCCAAGGTTGTGTTTCCATGTCTTGCCTTTTACTTCACTGTTGAAAAGATCTAAAAGTCTCCTTCACAGGAGGAGGAGGAGGAGGAGGTGGGGGGAATATTGATATTGCTACTTTCTCTCTTTTCTTCTTGCTTAACTTCACGCTGAACAAATCTTCCGTAATATAGAATCATATCTACCGAACGCTATACTACTTCCATCAATTTGGGCGATGTCTGGGACTTCTAAAGTACCCGCAGGTATCGTAGACTTCCAAAAATTTGCCTTCGCCAAAGGACCACGTGAAAGATTAAGCAATCTTGACGTCAGCCCACACCACAGGATGTCGAACCTGAGCGTGAGTAGCGGCCCAGTTTACGGACATTAATATGACACGGGAAACATTCCACTGGTTCAGTGATTAGCGTGAGTTCCACAAGGCTACGTTCGACACCTCATGTTTCTCATCTACTATATCAGTCATATGGAGACGAGACCGTAGAATGTTGATATTTGCCAGGACACGAAATTTTGACAAAAAAAAAAATGCACTCAAGATTTAAACAATTTGATGGAGTGGTCTGTGACATGACGTCATCTCAGGCAAATGCAAGTCACTGCATTTCGGTGAGGAAAGAATATTTATTACGAATATGAAATGTCCGATAGACCATTAATATTAAAGTTTCATGGCCAAACAAATGAATAATAAAATCTGTTCTTTTCACCACCTTAACCAGACATTACTACGCACTTCTGGTCAGCAAACTGGATCATAAATAAAGAAAAACAAGAAATGTTATAAAGTGAGCGACAAAACTTACTCTCTCGGTGAGAAATAAACTTTCTGAAGGATTAAGGAAGTTAAGATAACTTTCTTTAAAAAAAAAAAAGAATCACAAAGTCTGAGGCTTCCAGTGAAAGCTTTCAGAATGCTAAATATAACTTACGCATCATCACACACACTTTCTTATATATATATATATATATATATATATATATATATATATATATATATATATATATTGGAAAGGATCACAATTTTGCGCGTGATCAAGATATTCCTATGAGTCCACGGGGAAAATGAAACACGAAAAGTTCCCAAGTGCACTATCGTGAAATACTCATATCATCAGGGGAGACACAAGAGAGAAATATATGTCAGTTGATAAACAACGAAGAGACGTAGCTAGGACGCCATTTGGTAAACATGTTTACCAAATGGCGTCCTAGCTTCGTCTCCTCGATGTATATCAACTGACTGTTACATTTCTCACTTGTGTCTCCCCTGATGATGTGATTATTACACGAAAGTGCACTTGGGAACTTTTCGTGTTTCATTTTCCCCGTGGACTCATAGGAATATCTTGATCACGCGCAAAATTGTGATCCTTTCCAATATATATATATATATATATATATATATATATATATATATATATATATATATATATATATATATATATATATATATATATATATATATATATATATATATATATATATATATACATATATATATATATATATATATATATATATATATATATATATATATATATATATATATATATATATATATATATATATATCTTTCTTTTCTTTTAAACTATTCGTCATTTCCCGCGTTAGCGAGTTAGCGTTAAGAACAGAGGACTGGGCCTTTGTGGAATATCCTCACCTGCCCCCCCCCCCCCCCCCCCCCCGTTCCTTCTTTTGGAAAATTAAGAAAAAAAAAACGAAAGGGGAGGATTTCCCGCCCTCCGCTCCCTCCCCTTTTAGTCGCCTTCTACGACACGCAGGGAATATATATATATATATATATATATATATATATATATATATATATATATATATATATATATATATATAGGGGATAGGGGAGAAAGAATACTTCCCACGTATTCCCTGCGTGTCGTAGAAGGCGACTAAAAGGGGAGGGAGCGGGGGGCTGGAAATCCTCCCCTCTCACTTTTTTTTTTAATTTTCCAAAAGAGGGAACAGAGAAGGGGCCCAGGTGAGGATATTCCCTCAAGGGCCCAGTCCTCTGTTCTCAACGCTACCTCGCTAATGCGGAAAATGGCGAATAGTATGAAAGAAAGAAAGAAATATATATATATATATATATATATATATATATATATATATATATATATATATATATATATATATATATATATATATATATATATATATATATATATATAAACTTCGAGTAGTTCAAAAATAATACTTAACAATTATTACATAATTTCTTTTTAATTTTCATGATATTTCTATGATATTTCTGACATGGTAAACACACTTGTGTTGTTAGTGACATAGTGTCTCATGAACGAGGTCATGTGGTCCTGGGCAGAAGGGGCGTCATGTGGATAAGACGGGAGCACTTGCTGCCTGATGGCTGTGCTAGTGCGATGAGAGTGGATATTCTTTATACATACATACATACATACATACATACATACATACATACATACATTACATACATACAGTCATACATATATACATATCTATACATACATATATAAATATATATATACATGCTTCAGAGGTAACTAGGACATTGCATTCAATGAAGTTGTGTAGAATTGTGTGTGTGTGTGTGTGTGTGTGAGAGAGAGAGAGAGAGAGAGAGAGAGAGAGAGAGAGAGAGAGAGAGAGAGAGAGAGAGAGAGAGAGAGAGAGAATTACTCATGTCATGTTTCTTCCAACCCTCCAGGTGGCTTGCACAACCTGGAAACGTCTCTGGCTGATCCTCAGCGGAATCAGCAACGCTACTAACCCCTTGGATATACCGGAGGAGAAGCCACATGTGGACCACCATAAGATGATGTTAGTCAAGCAACCTTACAATGTGAGTCTCCATAGAAGGGAGAAATTCAGAAGAGTACGGTGTGAGTTACTCATGAAATTAATGTTTAGCGGATAGTACCTATCCTCGACCCCAGAGGAACTCATTGGTAATGAAACATTTATGTCCTCGTAAGAATAACGTAACGTTAGAAATTACCACTACCTTCAGAAGAATTCATATATACCACATCGTTCCAATTCTCTCTATCCCGTGCACGTCTCTCACCCTCCTGCATGTACAGGCCACGATCACTAAAAATCTTTGTCACTCCATCCTTCCAATTCCAATCTCGTCTCTTCCTTCTCCTAGTCCTTTCCACATCTGAAGCAATATCCTCGGTCAACCTCACCTCACTCATTCTCTTCATATGTCCAAACCATTTCAGCACAATCTCTTCAGCAATTCAGCAATGATATTGCTTACTCTATCAAACCACCTATATTGTCCTCAAACAATTCGTTTCCAATACATCCATCCTCCTCCGCACATCCTCATCTATAGCCCATGCCTCACATACATGCAACTAACATATCCATTTCCCGCCTCCCAGATAATGACCTCTCTTTCTACACATTCTTCGATGCTTCTTGAACCCTCGCTCCCTCAGCCACACTATGACTCATTTCCGCTTCCTTGATTCCATTTGCTACAACGTCCATGTCCAGATATCTAAAACACTCCACTTTCTTTAAATTTTCTCCATTCATACTCGCATTCCAACCACTCCGTCCGTCTGCCCTACTTCTTTTCACATTTACTTCCAAATTTCTTCCCTCACACTCCTATCATTCTTTTGATGTCATGACATTAAGTAAAACCTTTTACCTGATCAAGAATCAATTTACCTCCATCACCGCTGTTAACAAACCCGACAGACTTAGTGTGGAATGACAAGCATCCTGGAACATTTTGAAAGATTATTTTCTTGCTAGTAAAATGTTATCTTAAGAAAAGATATCAACATAATTTTTACTGATTTTTGCACAGTATGCAAGCAGTACCTACGAATGGTATTGAACGCTCAAGATGTATTACGTATGTTCTGGTGTCTAGGATGTGAAGAGTGTTGAGTAAGACTTGAGAAATATAAGTACAGACACTTTTCGGGAGAGACGTGGTAGCGAGAGGAGTAAGTGTGAGAAAACGAACCAGAGAGTACTATAATGTCCAGACATATGGAGGAGATGCGTGAAGATAGGTTGCCAAAGAGGATCTATTTGTCAGACGTGGTGGAAGCAAAAGCAGAAAGGAGACCGCGGAGGAGGTGGAAGGAGGGAGTGAAGGAGGTTTTGAGGTATCGGGGCTTAAACAGTCAAGAGGGGGAGGGGCGTCCGTAGCACAGAATGAGTTGAGGGGGATGAGGCATATGGGACGTGTTCTCAATGAGCTAAACCAAGACATATGAAGCGACCAAGGTAATCCTGTGAGTAATCTGTGGGGCTTGACTGAGGATGGTTGGCTCTCGTTTCGGTTCATTATGCACGGCAGCTAAAGACTGGATGTGTACACACGAGACAATCATTCCTTTGTTCCTGACGTTGCCTTACTAAAGTAGGAAAAGTGATTACGTATGAAAAAAAGATATCAGAATGTCATAACTTAGGTCCAGGGACTATCTCAACGCGAATAACAAACTCCTAACTCGCTCTAGGTTTCCTTGATTCAAGTAGAAAGTTTATAGTCACTTCGGATGACCTTGATTTATGATGAAACTTCAGAGTTGCCCCGATTTTGATTGACATATGTCCAGCAGCCGTTCTAGAGTATATTCATTATGGGGATTCATGACTTCGGTAAGATGGTAACAGAGTTGTGAGGACACATTCACTGTACAGATAGATACTACTGTAATGGAACCAGAATCTTGTTCTCTCGTAGAGTAATGAACTATCAATAATGAGTTTTACCAACTTGTTTGCCTGCATAACTCCAGGAGAGACTAGACCTTCAACCATTACCACATAACAACACCATTCTGCAACTTGTCTTTTATAGTCTCTCATACAAATCTCCTCTTTTCTAGACTACATACCTCCAGCGGAAGCTCTACACCTACACCAAGTTCCTTGTGGTCCGGGACCCATACGAACGGCTCGTCTCCGCTTTTCGAGACAAGTTCGAAGGCACGGGATCGGCCTATTATCAACAGAGCTATGGTTACCACATCATGAAGAAGTACCGTCACACGTTCCGGGGTGCAGACATTCCAAAGTCAGGCAAAGGCCTCACCTTCACAGAGTTCGTCAGGTATATCATTGATCATCCGAGCGAGAGAGCTGATGAGCACTGGAAACCGTATAGTCTACTGTGTTATCCCTGTGCCATCCAGTATGATGTAATCTCTAAGTACGAGACTCTCGCTGAGGACTCCGAGAGGTTTCTGCGTCTCATCAAAGCTCCAGAAGACCTTCACTTTCCTGCCTTTAACCCAAGCAACACCTCAGCACTCCTGTCCTCCTACATGGGAAGGCTGTCGAGTCGTCAACGTAAAGCCCTTCGAAGGAATTACCAGAAAGACTTTCGCATGTTCCAGTATCAGGAGTGAAGCAGAGACCTAGCTGTTCATCAGTATGAAACATGATACACAAAAAGCAGGTGACCCATCCAGGATATGTTACAGTGACTTCACAATTGTCAACCATGACGCACAGGTGTGACCTGGCATAACAGAGGGATATCATATGCTCACGGAGCGCACCAGAGTGTGAGGTTACGCTGGTAATGACGGCATGGTATGTGACAGGTGAGCCGCTTGGAAGGTGCTGCAGTAGATTAGAATTGGACACATGGTGAGAGTAGGACGTATGTGATTTTCAAATATGTGATATTCGACTTCAGAGAGTAATGACTCTAACTATGAGCTTAGTGGTTCAATACAGACTAACATGGATTTGTATGATCCTCACCAATACAGGCAGACCACCAGCCGCTAGAGCGTCAAGGAAGTACCCAAAAGGATATCAAGACACATACTGTACGTGAGAACCACCACGGAGAAGACCCCTACCATGACAGAGCTCTGGGTAACTGACCACCTTGGCTCGTGTCTGCATACACGTTTCTATACATGTAAACAAAGATGTACCATCGAGCTCTGTGTTACAATGGGTTGTGAAGCGTTAGCGTTTCTGACCGTGACGCATTCACGGGCCGCCCAGGGTCGAGCGCATAGGTTCGAATCCTGGTTACGGCAGTTGGTTCACAGTTAACCCAGCTGTTTATCCATCCCTAGGGGATGATCGATGAAATAGGCACCTGGCTCAGTCTAGGATATATATATATATATATATATATATATATATATATATATATATATATATATATATATATATATATATATATATATATATATATATATATAAATATATATATATATATATATATATATATATATATATATATATATATATATATATATATATATATATATATATATATATATACATATATATATATATATATATCAGGGGAGACACAACAGAGAAATAAAACAGTTAGTTGATATACATCGAAGAGACGAAGCTAGGACGCCATTTGGTAAACACGTGATTGTCCAAAACAAACAAAACATATGAGAGAGCGAGAAGGAAGTGTATTACACGAGACAACACTGTACACTTATCAGCTGTGTGAGAATGGAACCTCCATCACACTAGAAAGTCTACACTGATCTTTAGACGTAGTTCAAAGCTTATATGTTCAATGCTTCCTGAAGATTAAAT